>NW_006922392.1:243558-251312 GCF_000298275.1 Orycteropus afer afer | reverse complement strand
GCCGTCTAAGATGCAACTATTGGTCTCCTCTCCTCTAGAGCAAAGAAGAGTGAAGAAAATCAAAGGCATCTGGAAACAATTAGTCCAAAGATAAGATGGACCATGAGGACCTCAGCCTTCACGACCCTGAGACCTAAAGAACTAGATGGTGCCCGGCTACTGATGCCAACTGCTTGGAAGGGGATCAAAACTGGAGATCCTGGATAGAGTGGGAGGCAAAATGTGGAATAAGATTAAAAAACACATAAATGACCAGAATTACTGGTTGGATAGAGATTGATGGAACCCCCAAGACTATGGCCCTGGGTTATCGTTTGGGCCTAGAAATGGACTTACTCCCATGGCTTGGCTCTCAGCCCAACAGTAGAAAGACCTATGTTCAGAACACCTACCCCAGGGTGACACACACAGCTACCCCAGGGAGATGCACCCCTTAGATGAACCAGCCATGAGACAGTCGGGGCCAGCATTTACATAGAGGGAAAGCTGACAGACAGGAATGCATGGATAAGAAGGGCACAGGGAGGGGTGGTCACAGGGCCGGGAGGGGAGGAGAGCGTTCTGTGGTTGGGGATGGTCAATGGGGGCCATGGAGTCAAATGTGCATGAACTGTTGAATGTAAAACAAATTTGTTACATAAATTTGCACCCAAAAGCACATGCACGTGCGCACGCACACACACACACACGGATTGCTGGATAAGAAAAAGATATTTAGAGATAGCCTAGACACTTTTAAATACCAAAGCCAAACCCATTGCTTGTGGAGTCAATTCCAACTCATTGTGCCCCTGTGTGTGTCAGAGTAGTTGTCAGTGGCTGTGTCTTTGCTGAAGCAGATCACCAGCCCCTTCTTTAGCAGCACTGCTGGGTGGGTTCAAACCGAGACCCTTTAGGTTAATTCCAACTGACAGCGCCCCTAGAGGACAGAGTGGAACTGCCCCACAGGGTTTCCAAGGCTGTCAATCTTTACAGAAGCAAAGCCCAAACCACACCCACTGCCGTGGAGTCCATTCTGACTCACAGCGCCCCTAGAGGACAGAGTGGAACTGCCCCACAGGGTTTCCAAGGCTGTCAGTCTTTACAGAAGCAAAGCCCAAACCACACCCACTGCCGTGGAGTCGATTCTGACTCACAGCGCCCCTAGAGGACAGAGTGGAACTGCCCCACAGGGTTTCCAAGGCTGTCAGTCTTTACAGAAGCAAAGCCCAAACCACACCCACTGCCGTGGAGTCGATTCTGACTCACAGCGCCCCTAGAGGACAGAGTGGAACTGCCCCACAGGGTTTCCAAGGCTGTCAGTCTTTACAGAAGCAAAGCCCAAACCACACCCACTGCCGTGGAGTCGATTCTGACTCACAGCGCCCCTAGAGGACAGAGTGGAACTGCCCCACAGGGTTTCCAAGGCTGTCAGTCTTTACAGAAGCAAAGCCCAAACCACACCCACTGCCGTGGAGTCGATTCTGACTCACAGCGCCCCTAGAGGACAGAGTGGAACTGCCCCACAGGGTTTCCAAGGCTGTCATCTTTACTCCTGAGCAACAGGTTGGTGGATTCAAACCACCAACCTTTCAGTTTGCATCTGAATGTTTAACCACTGTACCACCTCGGGTTCCTTAAACTTTTAAATACTAGCTATTTACTGAGGCAAGAAAAGAAAGATGGAGCCTGCTAATACTGACTGCCTGGACCGGGAATTTCTGGGGCTTCAGCTCAGTTGACTGTATGCTCACTCTTTGCTTCAAAATGACTTTGCAGGTTTATTTGGAGATCCCTTCCTGGGAGTGAGTGTCTGACAAACTGTTCCTCCACAACCATCAATCTTTGGAGAGAGATGAGAGTCCAGGAAGACGAAGGAAGAGCAGTGGGGATCCAGCAGCAGCCAGCTTCCCCCCAGCCGTCTTTCTGTCGCCTCTGGAGAGCACTTATTCAGTCTGCGTGCTGAGCAAGTGTCCAAGAAGCTGGACCATGTGAAGAGGAACGTGGCATCAGGATTGGAGGACGATCATCAACAACCTGCAGTATGCAGACGACACAACCTGGCTTGCTGAAGTGAGGAGGACTTGAAGCACTTACTGATGAAGATTGAAGACTACAGTCTGCAGTATGGATTACACCTCAATATAAAGAACACAAAAGTCCTCACAACTGGACCAATAAGCAGCGTCATGATAAATGGAGGGAAGATTGAAGTTGTTCAAGATTTGATATTGCTTGGATCCACAGCCAACACCAGTGGAAGCCGCAGCCAAGACATCAGACGATGTATTGCACTTGGTAAATCTGCTGCAAAAGACTTCTTTCAAGTGCTGAAGGGCAAAGCTGTCTCCTTGAAGACTAAGATGCGCCTAACCCAATCCATGGTATTGTCAATCGCCTCGTATGCATGTGAGAGCTGGACAATGAATAAAGAAGACCGAAGGAGAGATGATGCTCTTGCATTGTTTTGGCGAAGAATGCTGAAAGTCCCATGGACTGCTAAAAGAACTAACAGATCGGTCCTGGAGGAAGTGCAGACGGAATGCTCCTTGGAAGCGAGAATGGACAGACTTTGTGTCACCTGCTTTGGTCATGTTGTCAGAAGGGACCATTCCCTGGAGAAGGATGTCATGCTTGGTAGGGTGGAGGGTCTATGAAAAAGGGGAAGGCCCTCAACGAGATGGATTGACACCGTGGCTGCAACGATGGGCTCAGGTACAGCAGGGATCATGAGGCTGGCACGGGACCGGGCAGGCTTTTGTCCTGTTGTGCACGGGGTCACTGCACGTCCGAGGCCACTTGATGGCACCTAACAACAACATGGGGAACGAGGTGCTAAATAAATTGGGGCAGTTCTACTCTGTCGTGTGGGGTCACTATGAGTGAGAAGAGACTCCACGGCGCCTAACAACAGCTTTGTAAGGCGGAGGGGTCCCTCAAAAGCGCCTGAGTACTCCTAACTGAAGAGGTTGGCAGTTTGAACCTGCCCAGAGGCCCCTCGGAAGAAAGGCCTGGTGATCTGTGTCTGAGAAATCAGCCGCTGAACTCGCAGGTGCCCACTTCTACTGTGACAGACATGGCGGCATCCGGTATTTGCCTCCACTCCATGGAACTCGTTTTGGTTTTGTTTTATTGTTAAATTGGAAGAGTGCTGAGCTGAGTGTCCCCACCCCAGGCCGACTCCCAAGCCCGCCTTCAGTGACCTCAGACATGGGAAACCATGCAAAGCAGGTCCGTCCCCCCTCCCCCGCCTCTCAGAGAATCTGCTGTCAAACGTTTACCAGCGAACTTCTGGGTCTAAACTAGCTCCAGGTGGAGCCAGTTAACCTGCTGGCAGGAAGAAAGAGTTTGGCATAAAACTGTGGGCTGTTGAACAGATGAGTTAAGTTAATTGGGTTATGTATCCCTTCATTAAGGAAAGCCTGTGAGAAGGCTACCCACCGTGACTCAGCAGTTAGTCCCGTTACCGTAAATCCTTGGAAGGAATAAAATGGGCCATCAGGATTTCTCTTCTTTCTTTTTGGCTCCGGTTACAAAACTCCCACTGCGTGGGTGATCCCTGAGTGACAGGCTTGTTCATAGGAGTTCATAGGAGTGAACATCACACACAAGTTCATAGGGGTGTGGTGTGGAAATTCAAGGTGTTACCTGCAAACGGGTGGCCCCAGCTGTGTGTAATGGTGGTTGAAGGTAGGTGAGGAGGTTCTGGAAGGGTGGGACTGGACTTTGGTGGTGGTGTTTATCTCAAAGCTGCAATCTGATCCTTCTTTGAAAGTCCCTGTAATAAGGTCCTTCAGGAACCCATGGGAACTCTGGTAGCATAGTGCTTAAGGCATTTGACTGCTAACCAGAAGGCTGGCAGTTCACAGCCACTCCTCGGAAAGAAGATGGGCAATCTACTTCCATAGTGATACTGCCTTGGAAACCCAAGGAGGGGTCGTTATGAGTCGGGTCAGACCCCATGCACCTAACAACTGCCTTGGAAACCAGGAACCTATGTACACATAGAAATACTACTAAGGCTGGGAGCAGGGAGGTCCACATCGTAGCAGTGGTGGTTCCGTGGAAAATTTCTTGTCTTCCTTGTGGGAGACCCAGGTTCAAGTCCCGGCCAGTGCACCCCTTGCACAGTCACTACCTGCCTGTCCGTGGAGACTAGTGTTGCTTTGATGCTGCACCACTAGTCAGTGGAGCTTCCAGACCAGGAAAGGCCTAATGATCCGCTTCCAAAATGGAAACACTGTGGATCCTCAGCCAGCCTCGGACCGTGCAGACGGTGTTTGGTCCCTTGTGCATGAGATCAGTGATTCAGGGACTGACTTGAGGGCAGCTAACAACATAATTAGAGATATAAACCAAAAAACAAACCCTCTGCCATGGAGTGATTCTGACTCACAGCGCCCCTAGAGGACAGAGTGGAACTGCACCACAGGGTTTCCAAGGCTGTCAGTCTTCACAGAAGCAAAGCCCAAACCACACCCACTGCCTGGAGTCGATTCTGACCCACAGCGCCCCTAGAGGACAGAGTGGAACTGCCCACAGGGTCTCCAAGGCTGTCAGTCTTCACAGAAGCAAAGCCCAAACCACACCCACTGCCTGGAGTCGATTCTGACCCACAGCGCCCCTAGAGGACAGAGTGGAACTGCACCACAGGGTTTCCAAGGCTGTCAGTCTTCACAGAAGCAAAGCCCAAACCACACCCACTGCCGTGGAGTCCATTCTGACCCACAGCGCCCCTAGAGGACAGAGTGGAACTGCCCCACAGGGTTTCCAAGGCTGTCAGTTTTTATAGGAGCAAATGGCAGGTCTTTCTCCCCAGGGGGCTCTGGGTGGATTTGAACCACCAACCTTCCCATTAGTAGCCAAGTGCTTAACCGTTGTGTCACCAGGGCTCTTTTGTTTACTCTGTGGACAAGCGTGTTACTTCTCTGAGTCTAAACAGTTGCCATGAGTTGGCTCCAGCTCCCGGCAGCCCCACGTGTACCAGAGCGGACCTGCACTCTGTGGGCTTTAATGGCCATGACCTTTTGGAAGCAGCTCGGCAGGTCTTTTTCCCAAAGCTCCTGTAGGTGGGTTTGAAACACAGACCTCTGAGCAGCCAAGTGTGTTAACTGCTGGCCCCGCCAAGGAGTCCCTCTTTGAGACTCTGAGTATAGATTTCACACCCACACACACACACACACACAGGGGCATACATGCACACACGCACAGACACAATGCATATATGCACATACATGTGTACAAGACACACCACACATGCACACTCCCACACGCATGTATGCACACACATGCACACGGGCATGCACACACATGCACACACAGACACAAGCACACACGCACACCCACACACGTGCATACATGCACACACATGTGCACAAAGCACACGTGCATGCCTGCACACACATGCACACGTGCGCACACATGCATACACTCAGGCACACATGCACACACCCCAGACACGCACACACATGTGCACACACAGATACACAGGCGTGCACACACGCATATAGTCTTTCACTGTAAGATTTCCTTGTGTATAAAACGTACGGCCTGCATTTCCCTGCCTTGTGTATTATCCCATATATGAAGTGAGAGCAGGGAGTCAGAAGTCGTCTCTTAAGTGACCAAAACCCAACGGCCGCACAACAGGTGAGGACGCTTTTTAATCTTCCGCTCCGCCGCCTTCTCGAGCAGATTCTGGAGCCGCTTCACCCCGCGGGGCCCGAATCGCGCCTTCGCCGGGAGATGAGCGTCTGTCTGTTTTCAGGAGGCCGGGGAGGCGTGAGGCGCTGGGCTGCAGAGGGCGAACGGAGTAGGGATTTGCCGGGGAGCAGAGGGCTGCCGGGAAGCGCGCGTTCGTCTTCTGGCAGCGGCGGCCGAGTTAACGGGTGCTCGGAATGGCTCAGAGAATCGTGACCACCGACAGCAGCAGGAATTAAAAAACAAAAAAACACCTCCCATGTTGCCAAGCAAACTGGGTTGCACTCGTGATCGAGGCAGTCCCTGGGCAGAGGACGGAGAGTCCGGGGGACCTCGGTGACTCAGTGGGAAGTGATCCCACTGGGAGGGGGGCTGCCTGGTCATTGAAAGACCCCTCCCCGAGTTCCTGCGGTGCATCTTGGGCATTTTTGGTGTGAACACAATCTTCACTCCTAGTGACGCTCTTTGTGTTGGACTCAAGAGCAGAGCCCACGTTTCAGAGGGAAATCTTAGTGAGCAGCCTAAACAGGAGCAGAGAAAGCGGGCAGGCCGACCCAGAGCCTGTCCGCGAAGTCGGAGCGCAGGGTGACAAGCGCCTGAAGCCAGCCGAGCCACCGAGTGGCGGCGTCGGCGGGGCCCTTTCAATTTACCAGCAAACCAAGTGCCAAGCCGCTCCGACTCATGGTGACCCCGAGTGGTTCAGAGTAGGAGTACACGCCCCGCGTTTCAATGGCTGATTTTTGCAAGTCGATTGCCAGGCCTTTTCTTCCGAGGTACCTCTGGGTAGGTTGGGCCCAGCAACCTTGCAGTTAGAATTTAAGCTTGTTCACCCTTTGTGACACCCAGGGACACCCCCCCTTTCCATTTGTTGTTGTTGTTGTTATGTCCCCTTGAGTTGGCCCCGACTCATAGCGACCCCTCCTTGGGTTTCCGAGGCAGTATCACTATGGAAGTAGATTGCCCAACCTTCCTTCCCAGGAGTGGCTGGTGGGTTTGAACCTCCAGCCTTCTAGTTAGCAGTCAAGTGCCTTAGGCACTATGCCACCAGAGCTCCCCATGAAGAATTGTTGTTGTTATGTGCCGTTGAGTTGGACCTGACTCATAGTGACCCCTCCTTGGGTTTCCGAGGTGGTATCATACGGAAGTAGATTGCCCCATCTTCCTTCAGAGGAGTGGATGGTGCGTTTGAACTGCCGGCCTTCTGGTTAGCAGTCAGGTAAGTGCCTTAGGCACTATGCCACCAGATCTCCCCTCTTTCCATTTAGAGACTTTAAATTAAGAGCAAATGTCCCTTGGCTACGACATCCTACAAGAGAATTGAAGAAGGTTGGAGTCAAATTTCCAATTGTTAGCAGCCGAAATAAAACAGAACGATTTAACAGGAAGAAGTAATCTAAAAGAGGGATCAGATGTGTGAAATTTTGATTTTATCCTTTTTTAAAAATGTTAGTGCTTTCTGCTAGATGGTTCTGCCAAGAAATGTGACATGTTGAAAAAGAAAGGAAAACGCTCCCCTAGATGCCGAGACTATAAAAGGGCTGATGACTGGTGGAACGCACTTTGGGTTCTCCCAGACACCAAGGTTAATAAATCAGGGGCTTACGCTGCCAAATCTGGGTGAGGAAAAGAAAAAAATCTTCAGCAAAAGCGACATCTAAATTGATTTGAATATAATTCATATATTCCCACGGTATCTTTTCTCTGGGTATTTTAGATTTCCACTCCCCGGAAGGAAGGTTGGACAATCTACTTCTGTAGTGATATTGCCTCGGAAACCCAAGGAGGGATTGCTGTGAGTCAGACCTGACTCGATGGCAGTGGGTGGATGTTGTTAATCAAGGGCCCTCGTGGTGCAGTGGTTAAGCGCTCAGCTGCTAACTGAATGGTCAGCAGCTCAAACCCACCAGCTACTCTGTGGGAGAAAGTTGGGGATAATCAGCTTCTGTAGAGTGGAATTGCCCTGTAGGGTCTCCAAGGCTGCTGATCTTTACAGACCCAAAGCCCAAACCACACCCACTGCCATTGAGTGGATTCTGACTCACAGCGCCCCTAGAGGACAGAGTGGAACTGCCCCA
>NW_006922392.1:241806-242808 GCF_000298275.1 Orycteropus afer afer | reverse complement strand
GCCCCTAGAGGACAGAGTGGAACTGCACTACAGGGTTTCCTAGGCTGTCACCTTTACAGGAGGTGATCACCGGGTGTTTCTCCCACAGAGTGGCTGGTAGGTTCAAACAACTGATCTTTTGGTAGGCTGCTGAGTGCTTAACCATTGCACCATCAGGCCTCCTAGATTTGATATAAACCAAAAAACCTAGCCCACGGCCATTCAGTTGATTCCGACTCATAGCAAACCATAAGGTTTCCAAGGTTGCAAATCTTTACAGAAGTAGATTGCATCATCTTCCTCCTGCAGAGCAGCTAGTTGAGCTGCCAACCTTCTGGTTAGCAGCCAAATGCCTTAACCATTGCACCACCAGTGCTCCTAGATTTGACGTAGGCTGGAGTAGATCCAAGGGCCTGGTGTGGCCTCTCTCCTACACAGGTAAATATGGTAATGTCTGGCAGCAGGACAACATGGTGGGGAAACACTGTATATAGATCCAGGACTCTCCCAGTGACACAAGCTAGACTCGGACAAACTTAGGTAACGGAGGCAGGGACCTGGGGACAAGGATTTGAATGCAGTCAGAATTCTTTTGCTCCGTGTTTATCTCTGTGTATAGCTTTAATTTTCCCCTCTCACTGAGAACTTTCTTCGCTCAGCAGCGGTCGAGGGGCAGTGGACCTTGCTGGGGTCACATTTGAGCAACTCTGTAGCCAAATGAGAAGATGGCTGTGTTAAGTCCACCAAGGACAGTATTGGGCTAGGACTCTTTCCGGTCAAAGGGTCAGCCCTAAACCAATCACTGTGGCCATATGGCAGCTGTGTCACCACAAGATGGGTTGAAAGGTCGGGGTGTCCACCCTCCAACCACGTGGGTCTAGAGTTGAACATTTTTTTGCTTCAAAATGTGCTCCCTAACTGTCTGACCAGGAGCCCTGGTGGCACAGTGGTTAAAGCATTTGGCTGTGAACCAAAAGATCAGCACTTTGAACCCGCTGCAGGAGAAAGATGAGGCAGTCAGCT
>NW_006922392.1:239645-241125 GCF_000298275.1 Orycteropus afer afer | reverse complement strand
GGGGCGCTGTGGGTCAGAATCGACTCCATGGCAGTGGGTTTGGTTTTGGTTTTATTATTTCTGCTCAACACAGAGACCAAACTGCAGTACTCGGCCTTATATTTATACCAGAATGATGCCATCTCCTACTGCTGTCAACACTCCCATATGCCCAGAACCAGACAGCAGTTATGTTGAATGTTGTTGTTGAGAGAAGTTGAGTCGTTTCTGACTGACAGTGAGCCCATGTGACAGAATGGAGCTGCCCCATACGATTTTCTGGGTTCTCATCTTTATGGGAACAGCTTGACAGGTCTCCTGTGGAGCTGCTGGGTGAGTTTGAACTGCTGACCTATTGGTTAGCAGCCAAGTGCTTAACCACTGTGCCACCAGGGCTCCTTTGCAGGCTAGTTACAGGCAGAAATAACTTAGTGCCCAACATCGTGCTGTCATGAGAAACTATCAAACGCGGTTGCCGTAGAGTCAGTGCTGGCTCCTGGTGACTCCTGTGTGTCAAAGTAGAACTACCCCATAAGGTTTTCAACAGCTGATATTGAGGAAGTAGATTGCCAGGCCTTCTGAGGTGCTTCTGGGTGACCTTGTGCCAGCCTTTCAGTTAGCACCTTGGCACAGTAACTGCTTGCAGCCTTGCCTCCAGGGACCCCTAAGAGAAGACAGAACACTGGACTTGCACAGACAAGCTAGTCTCAGCTGTTGTTGGTCTTCTTTAAGGCCTCGGTTTTTCCCATCTGGGAAATGGGGATAATGGCCTCCACCTTCTCCTCCCACTCTGAGGTGCGGGTGGGGAGCCTCAATGGGGCACTGCTGGTAAAACGCCTTGCGCTCCGCTGATGAACGGCGCTGTGCAGGCCTCGGGGCTGTTATATGGACGCTCCATTATTAAACGTGTTGGGAGGAAGCAGCTGGCCTGGCGCCACTTCAGAGAATTGTCAGGAAATACAAACACACCCAACAGTCCTCTTAAAAACAGAGATTACATTTGCACGGGAAGGTTGGCACTGTTACTGTCTGGTCCTAGCAAGACCTCCTGCCCAGTCAGGGCTGACGTCACTCCCTTCGAGTAGCAGCTGCTAAATGCCTGCCCAGCCTCATTTTATGCCAGCCCCTCCACTGATCCCTCAAATCATGCACCATGTGTTTCCTTTGCCATAATTTGAGAATCACAGTTATTTACTATGTGAGTTTGGGGTAGACTGCCATTGTGTTGGAGCCCTGGTGGCACAATGATTAAGGTGCTTGACTGCTAACTGAAATGTTAGGGGTTCATCCCATCTGCCATTCCATGGGATGAAGATGAACCAGTCTGCTTCTGTAAAAATTTCCACCCTTGGAAACCCTGTGGGCAGTTCCACTCTGTCCTCTAGGGGCGCTGTGGGTCAGAATGGACTCCATGGCAGTGGGTGTGGTTTGGGCTTTGCTTCTGTAAAGACTGACAGTCTTGGAAATGCTATGGGGCAGTTCCACTCTGTCCTCTAGGGGC
>NW_006922392.1:235512-238727 GCF_000298275.1 Orycteropus afer afer | reverse complement strand
CTTCCGTAGTGATACTGCCTCGGAAACCCAAGGAGGGGTCGCTATGAGTCGGGGCCGACTCGACGGCACATAACAACAACAACAACAACAGCTGGTAAACACAGTCATTTTAAAAACTAAGTCAGCTTACAAATACATTACATTAAAAACAAACCTAGTGAATTCTCAAACCATCCCTTTGTAACAACTTTACAATTCAGTGCTCTCTTAAAGTTGTTCATGTAAGTCTTGGTTCTGTAGTGCTGTTATAACAGAAATATCACAAGTGGGTGGCTTTGAGAAACAGAAATTTGCTTTCTTGTAGTTTGTTGTTGTTGTTATGTGCCATCAAGTTGGACCTGACTCATAGCGGCCCCTCCTTGGGTTTCCGAGGCAGTAACACTACAGAAGTAGATTGCTCAACTTTCCTTCCGAGGAGTGGCTGGTGGGTTTGAACCTCCAGTGTTCTGGTTAGCTGTCAAGTGCCTTAGGCACTACGCTTACAGAGCTTCCTTCTCGTAGTTTAGAAGGCTAGAAGTCTGAACGCAGAGTGCCAGTTTTAGTGGAAGGCTCTCTTTCTCTGTGGCTCTGGGAAAAGGTCCCTGTCCTCAGCTTTTCCCTCTGTCTAGGAAGGTCCCAAGGATTCTCTCCATTCCTGGCTCTTCTTTCTTGACACTATGAGGTCCCTCTGATCTCTGCTCACTTGTTTCCTCTTTTATATCTCAGAAGAGACAGACTCAAGATCCAATCCAATCCTGTAGATTGCGTCCTACCTTATTAACGTAACTGCCTCTATCCCCCCTTATTGACATCCTAAAGCCAAAAAAGCCAAACCCACTGCCATCAAGTCACTTCCAACTCATAGCGACCCCCATTGGGTTTCCAAGGCAGTAAATCTTTCCAGAAGTAAATTGCCCAGTCTTCTGTGGAGTAGCTGATGGGCCTGAACCGCCAGCCTTCTGGTTAGCAATCAACTGCCTTAGGCACTGCGCCACCAGAGCTCCTTATTGACATAGAGGTGAGAATTTATCACACACAGGATAATTACATCATAGCACAAAATGGAGGATAATTACATGATACTGAGCATTGGCACCTAGCCAAGTTGACACATGTTTCAGGGGGACACAGTTCCATCCATAGCACCATTTATCATATATGTCTGCTGCATCTTTGTAGTAGAAATGTTATGTAACAGTGCTTCTCCTCCTACCTGCATGTTCACTGAGGTCCATTGTAGCTTGGAATTCCCCACGATAGGAATATTCACACTACAGAAATTGGACTGCTCCAAACCAGAGCCCCCCTCCACAAGAGCTGCTTGTTAAACATTTACCGGCACCCCATTCCTTAAGTCCTAAAGACAAAGAAGGAACAGGAACAGGGGCACAGCAGACAAAAAATGTCAACAATATTTTGACACTTAAAAGGGAGTTGAAACCAAAAAACCAAACTCACTGCCATTGAGTTGGATTCAACTCATAGCGACCCCTTCTTGGGTTTCCGAGCCGGTATCAAAAAGGGACTTGAACAAGAGGGAAATAATTTAGCAGAGAAGGTAAAGTTGAAATCTAAGCCTATAATGATTGACTGCTAACCAGAAGGCTGGTGGTTCAAACCCACCAGCCACTCCTCGGAAGGAAGGTTGGGCAATCTACTTCCGTAGTGATACCATCTCGGAAACCCAAGGAGGGGTCTCTATGAGTCGGGTTCAACTCGACGGCACACAACAACAACAACAACAAAGCCTGTAATGAAGGGAGCCAGTAAGAAGAAAACCAACTATAACACGAGGAAGAAACAAAACAACTAGTTGCCGTTGAGTGGAATCCGACTCCTGGCAACTCTGTGTGTGTCAGAGTAGACGTGGGATCTATGTTGAAAAGAAATGTGTTGAAAATCTGAGCAAGGAGCAAGGAGACCCCTACATCTCTTCCCACACCTTGTGGAGCGCTCTTCAGTTCGGGGAGAAAAGGTTGAACCAGAGAGGATCTGGACTTGAGAATACCCGTCAGAGCAGGCCTGTGGCACACTACTGAACTGAGAGATTAAATGACAATCTGTGTTTTTTATTCTAAGACCTCAAAGCCTCCTCCCCACCCTGGCTCCCCAGAATGCTGGCAGTAAGGCTTATACCCGATGGACAGAAGATGAGAGAGTTCATCCTTGGGAGAACTGACCAGTGCAAGAGAAAAGACGTAGATATGGCCTGGGGAGTTCCTTCAGTCAAACACCCTGCAGGATCTCCTACAGAATCCCCTAGTCAACAACCTTCACTCATGCACGCCCAGTTGAGTGCCAGCAATAAATAAAAAAATCTCAGTGAAGCTCCTACGTGAAAGAAAATTGTCCTCTGTCCTCTGTCCTCTAGGGGAGCTGTGAGTCAGAATCGACTCCATGGCAGTGGGTGTGGTTTGGGCTTTGCTTCTGTAAAGACTGACAGCCTTGGAAACCCTGTGGGGCAGTTCCACTCTGTCCTCTAGGGGCGCTGTGGGTCAGAATCGACTCCATACAGTGGGTGTGGTTTGGGCTTTGCTTCTGTAAAGATGACAGCCTTGAAAACCCTGTGGGGCAGTTCCATTCTGTCCTCTAGGGGCGCTGTGGGTCAGAATCGACTCCACGGCAGTGGGTGTGGTTTGGGCTTTGCTTCTGTAATGATTACAGCCTAGGAGCCCTGTGGGACAGTTCCACTCTGTCCTCTAGGGGCGCTGTGAGTCAGAATCGACTCCATGGTAGTGGGTGTGGTTTGGGCTTTGGTTCTGTGAAGACTGACAGCCTTGGAAACCCTGTGGGGCAGTTCCACTCTGTCCTCTAGGGGCGCTGTGAGACTCCACAGCAGTGCATTTGATTTTTTCTGTTTTGAGATTTATTCACTGCTGTTGAGTTGATTCTGACTCAGCGCCAGTAGAGGACCGCGCAAAACTGCCCACTAGCATTTCCAAGGCTGTAATCTTTACAGTCTTAACTCCATTGGACAAATCTGCAAAAGACCTCTTTTAAGTGTTTAAAGAGCAAAGATGTCACTTTGATGACTAAGATGTGTCTGACCCGAGCCATAGTATTTTCAATAGCCTCATATGCATGTGAGAGCTGGACAATGAATAAGGATGACTGCAGAGGAACTGATGCATATGAATTGTTGTTGTTGTTGTTTGCCGTCGAGTCGGCCCCGACTCATAGCGACCCCTCCTTGGGTTTCCGAGGCAGTATCACTACAGAAGTAGGATTACCCAACC
>NW_006922392.1:231476-234637 GCF_000298275.1 Orycteropus afer afer | reverse complement strand
ACGGCATATAACAACAGAGCAGACATATAACAACAACAACAGAGCAGACGTTCTCAGACTGCTGACATCAACAAGGATCTGTGTGGGTTTTTCTTTCATGACAAGATTCTTCACCGGGCCAGGCCTGCCCTTGTTCCCAAGCTGATTTTAAGAAGCACGACTCCTGGGCAAGGCACTTGTTCCTTCACATGTCACCTCTTGCCTCCCATCTTAGAACACTCGCTGCCTGGATTTCTACCCTTGAGACATTACAGATAACTTGTCTTCAGGGAAGTAGGACTAGCAGCGCGCACTATGCATCTTTTCAATTGCTCTTGCTGCACAGAAACTGGAGAAGGCGAATCGGAGCCGGCCCGGGCCTGGCAGGGTGACAGCTGTTCCTGGTTCCTGGAAGCGGCCCCTTCTGCTTCTCAGAGGGAAAGCCCTGGCTTTCCGAGGCAACCAGGCAGCCATGCGCCAGGCTGCCCCAGCCGTTCCCGGGAAACGCGCAGTGGCGTCTGGGAACAGGAGCTGTATAAAGCCGGAGGATGGCTCCTCAGCCGTCCGCGCTGCAAATGCGTTCCCGGCGCTGCCCTGCAAGGGAAAGCAGCGCGAGGCCTTGAGAACCCGGCGCCAGGCCCCACCGTGCACCTGGCCTCCGCAGTCCGCCAGGGCCACGCCGTGCGCCAGGACGCAGCGCCGCCATTCAGTCACTGCCTGACTCTCCATGGAGTGCAACCGTCGTTTGCAATTCTACCCCTGATTTGAGTGAGGTCATCAATTCTAGAAATGATTGGAATAACCCTAAATGATTTAGGGTTGTGCCAGGCGATCGCGGCCACCAGTTCTTCGCACCCTCAGCGCTGATCTCCATCCGCTGTGACCTAGTGCAGCCACCGCACTTTTGCAAAATTTCTGAAATGCCTCGTCGTTGGGGGCCATCCAGTTGATTCCGACTCCTAGTTACACCATGTGACCGAACCGAACTGCCCCACAGGGTTTCCTAGGCTGTCATCTTTATGGGAGGGGCCAGGTCTTTCTTCCGCGGAAACACTGAGTGAATTTGAACTGGGACCTTTCGCACTCACGTCATAGGTGCTTAATGAATGAGGAATGAATGAATGGTGAATGAATGAATGAACTCAGTAAATGGCGGCTCCCTTCTTCCTTCACCACAGCGTTCTGTGGGGTCACTGGGGAGATTCAAACCACCGACCTTAGGGTTAGCAGCCAAGTGCTTAATCCATGTGCCACCAGGGCTCCTTGAAATATTTCTATGCTGCTTGGCAAACAGCCACACCTCCCCGCCCCCCAGCCCTCCCACCGCCAGGCCCAGCAGGGGGCCTCCAGGCCCGGGGCCACCCTCAGCATCAGCGCCGGCTCTGATTGGCCAGGCCCGCTTGTAATATGTATTTAAAATACCACTCCTTGCAACCAGAGCTGGGCAGGGACCAGCAAGAATTCTGACTTCTTGCAGGGCCCCTCCCCTTTCTCCTCCCTGGCCCTGTAATTGCTAATTCAGACCATCAAAGAGTACCTTGCTTAGTCAAACGTCTTTTCCTCTGTACAAGGACATTAGTCCTTTTCCTAGTCCCTGGGGCCTAGAGTTCCCGAAGTGGAGGAAAGCGTGCTTTGTGCCTCTCCCTTCTGCTTCTCTAACTTGTTTATCCTGGGAAATTAGGTTAAAACGGCCGTGGAGAGCGTGCTAAAAGGGTGAAATAAAGTTACATGCAGCCTCAGGGACACGCCTGCCAGCCAGCAGCCGGGTCCTGGGGGAGGCGTCTATCCCGGCTTGCTGTTGGCATCTGGGGCTCCAAATTGTTTCCCCTCGACTGCTAATGCCTCTCTTTGCTTTTCCTTCCTCCTCCTCTTTCCCTGCCTTTCCGGGTTTCCGGCCCCAGTAGGTGAGGGAGCCCCAAAGCCTGGGGCCCAGACCCACAGACCCTCTGGCCTCAACATATTCCGGCCCCTCTCCTGTGGGGCGCCCGGGGGGTTCAAACAGTTGGAGGTTCGAGTCGACACACGGGCAATTTGGAAGAAAGGCCTCTAGTTCAAAAAAACAGCCACTGAAAACCCAGTTCCACCATGACCCACAAGGGGTCGCCATCCACGACAGGTGGTTTTGGTGGGCAACCATAGGGAGGGGACATCTCATTTCCAAAAGGAGAAAGTTTAACTGGTTTCTTACCTCCTGGGTGGGCAGTAGGGCTCCGAGAGGCACCCCTCCCACCCCCCAGCTCTCCAGCCCAGCGACCGCCCTGCTCTGCACAGCTCCCTGCTTACCCCTGGGCACCCCGAAACAGCCTGTGGGGTCCCAGGTCTGCAGGGAGATCTGGGGGACAGTCCAGACTGTTTCATTTATTCCAGAAAAAATTGTCCAGTGTTTAAAACGTGTAAGAACTTGGGACAGATTAGGAAATAGTTTGTTTTGGTGTTTAGTTTTGTCTTGCTTGCTTGTTTGGCTTTCATGTGAAATCAAAGCCAAGTTGTGCTGCCTGTGGAAAGGGTGCCCAGGAAGGAGTCAGAAACTGGTAAAATCAGCCGAAAACTTGGTCCCTGAAAGCCCTGGACAGCACAGTTCTCTGATACACACAGGGACGCCGTGGGTCAGTCGGCCCCACGGCAACTGACTCCACCTTGTGTCTGTTGTCATCTGTCATCCCTGTTTATCTGTCCATCCCTCATCCATCCAACACCTGTCTGTCTGTTTACCTGTGTATCTGTCATCTGTCCATCCAACACCTGTCTTCATCATCCTCTATGCACCCATCATCAATCTATGATCTATCCATCCATCATCTGTCTAAATCTGTCTAACTTCATCACCATCATCTATCAATCCATGGTCTATTATCGATCTGTCCATCCATCTATCCATCCATCATGTGGGAGCTCTGGTAGCGTAGTGCCTAAGACACTTGACTGCTAACCAGAAGGCTGGCGGTTCAAACCCACCAGCCACTCCTCGGAAGGAAGGTTGGGAAATCTACTTCCATAGTAATACCACCTCGGAAACCCAAGGAGGGGTCGCTGTGAGTCAAGTCAAGTCAATGGCAGTGAATTTGGTTTGGGCTTTGCTTCCAGTGGGCGTGGTTTGGGCTTTGCTTCTGTGAAGATTGACAGCCTTGGAAACCCTGTGGTGCAGTTCCACTCTGTCCTCTAGGGGCGCTGTGAGTCAGAAT
>NW_006922392.1:229486-230061 GCF_000298275.1 Orycteropus afer afer | reverse complement strand
GAAGTAGATTGCCCAACCTTCCTTCTGAGGACTGGCTGGTGGGTGTGAACCTCTAGCCTTCTGGTTAGCAGTCACGTGCCTTAGGCGTCACCAGAGCTCCCAGGATAAAACCTGGACACACATTCATGTGCACCCCCCTTTTCTGTCACATAAATGTGATCATTCTCTTCTTCCACAAACCAACAGGATCGAGAGACTTCCGCCTGTCCATGCCTGGAATGGATTCATTTTGTGACAGCTGCCCAGAACTGGTACCTATCATTCGTCCCATCAGTCCTCTGGTGACACATTTAAATTGCTGCTAGCCCTTCGATGCAATGACTGTACGTGTGCACAGGTCCCTGAGGCATGTGGGACTAGATCTGTAGGTGACTCCTTGGAGGTGGCATTGCTGGTCACAGGCAGGCGCACTTTTAAATCGTGATCAATACGGCCACATCACGGGCCGATTTTGCCCCAAAGTCAGGAAGGATTTAAGCAACTGTGATAGTTGGAGCTGTGTGTCAACTTGGCTGGACCACAATTCTGTGTGGTTTAAGCAGTTGTGATGTGGGTTGTTCCAATGATGGGATCAG
>NW_006922392.1:203565-205313 GCF_000298275.1 Orycteropus afer afer | reverse complement strand
GTCAGACAGGCTCTGTCTTTCCTCCATGTCTCCTGTGTGCTTCTGTATCTAATTTGCACTTTCTATTCCCCAGAAGTGATTGTTTTAAGGTCCCCCTACACCAGAATGGGGAGCTCTGGTAGCCTAGTGCCTAAGGCACTTGACTGCTAACCAGAAAGCTGGCAGTGCAAACCCACCAGCCACTCCTCGGAAGGAAGATGGGGCAATCTCCTTCCGTACTGATGCTGCCTCAGAAACCCAAGGAGGGGTCGCTATGAGTCGGGTCTGACTCCACGGCACATAACAACAACAACAACAACAACAACAGAATGATTCCAGCTGATCAATTATATAACACTAGATTGCATTGTGGAAGGTGATTACATTATGTTTGATTCCGTCCACAGCTGTGCTGTTCTTAGGTGCTGTCAAATCAGATCTGACTCTGACTAAGATCCATCTGACATCAGCAGTGATAGCCCTTGTTCCACGTCCTCTTCTGAATCCACTTACACCTCTGGAAGTTCTCTGTCACTATACTGCTGTGACCGTTTTTGAATTATCTTCAGTAAGATCTTACTTGCATGTGGTAATAATGATATTGGTCGACAATTTCCACATTCTGTGGGATCACCTTTCTTTGGAATGGGTACCGACATGGATCTCTTCCAGTCAGATGGCCACGTAGTGTCCCCATGTATAACAGAACAAAATAGTCACTGGTCCTGTACTGTCCTCTTAACCACTGCTACGTTTGAGCCCATCATGGCAGCCACCGTGTCAGTCCATCTCAGTGAAGGCCTTCCTCTTTTACACTAACCCTCTACTTTACCAAGCATGATATCCAAACTACCTGAGATGGAGCCTTACCATCCTCGCTTGTAAGCAGTATTCTGACTGTACTTCATCCAGAACAAATTTGTTCATTCATTTGGTAGCTCATGGTACATTCACTATTTTTGACCCACACAAAAATTCAAATACATCTACAGGTTAGGGGTTAAGACTCCAACACGTTTTGAGGGGTCACAAATCAATCCATAACATAGGCAAAGCATCTCCTTTCATGTCTGTCTTCCACCGGACCTACTGTATTAGTTAAAGAGCCCTGATGGGACAGTGGCTAAGCTCTTGGCTGCTAACCAAAAGGTCGGTGGTTCGAACCCATCAGTTACTCTCTGAGAAGGCCATACATTTTTCCAACCCCTGCCTTAGTTCTTGCTACTCCTCCATTTACAATATTCTCCTTTTCCTTGTCAAGCAGAACCATATTTCCTCTACCTCCCCTTTCAAATGCTACTGCATGTGTGCAGACAGTCAGAAGTTAACCCCTGCCATTTTTATCCTCTGTAAAGTGTTGTTCAGATCTAATTCATTTATTCCTCATTAAACAAAAGTTTACTGCTAAGCAATGAACCAGCTAACTGAGAGTGGATGGGAGTAAGGTTCCTGCTCTCAAAGGCCTTTCTCTAGGGTGGAGAGAAATGTCAGTGTGAACACATGACGTAAGACAGTGGCTGCAAAAAAAAAAAAAAAAAGACAGTGGCTGTAGTGGATTTGTGTACAAAGGTGTCAGCATGTGTGTGTGTGGGGTGGCAGAGGGTCCAAGAGAAGAAGCCCCTAAATCTGCCCTGGGGGGCTTCTTGAGAGCTTCCAGGGAACAGGGCATTCGTGATAAGGTGCCATGCTGGGTTGGGGTCGGCCTCATCAACAAGTGGAGGAAGGGGCTTTCAGGCTTCAGAAGGAAGGCCATATGCCAGGGCCCAGGA
>NW_006922392.1:201383-203180 GCF_000298275.1 Orycteropus afer afer | reverse complement strand
CTTCCTTCCGAGGAGTGGCTGGTGGGTTTGAACCGTCAGCCTTCTGGTTAGCAGTCAAGTGTCTTAGGCACTATGCTACCAGAGCTCCTCTGTAGTCCACGGTATTTTCAGTATTCTTTGCCAACACAATTCAAAGGTATGAGCTTTTCTTCGGTCTTCCTTATTCCAGCTTTCACATGCGTGTGAGGTGACTGAAAATACCCTGGCTTGGGATATGAAGTGAAAATACCCTGGCTTGGGTGAGGTGCATCTTAGTCTTCAAAGTGACATCTTTGCTGAACTTCCTCCGGGAAAGCTTAGTTCGTTCTTCTAGCAGTCCGTGGTATATTTAATATTCTTTGCCAATACCAAATTTCGAAGGCATCAATTCTTCTTCAGTCTTCCTTATTCATTGTCCAGTTTTCACATCCATATGAGGCGATTGAAAATACCATGGATGGGTCAAATGCACCTTAGTCCAAGTGACATCTTTGCTCTTAAACACTTTATTGATTTTGATTTGGGTGAAAGTTTACAGAGCAAATTTGTTTTCCGTTCCACAGTTTCTACGCATTGTGTTTCATGACAGTGACTGCAATCCCCACAATGTAACAGTTCTCTTCCCACTTCCTCCCTGTGGTTACCTTTTTCCCTGTGTCCTTCTTTCCTGTGCATTCCTGCCCTCTGAGCTGTGTCCCTGTGCAAACACTGCCCTTCCGATCTCCCGTGGTTAACTGCGTTAAGGAGTGTGCCCACCTGGTGTAAATGTTCACTTTATATGCCTGTCTGTTGTTTGGCTGGAAACCACAGGCGTGAGTTCAATTTCAGGCCTAAAAGGTAATTAGGGACCGCAGTCTCAGGGTTTTCACCAGTCTCTACAAGACCAGTAAGCCTGGTCTTTTATATGATTTTGAGTTTTGGTTCACATTTTTCTCGCACTCTATCTAGGATCTTGCTCTTAAACACTTGAAAGAGGTGTTTTACATCAGATGTACCCAGTGCAATATGTCATCTGATTTCTTGACTACTGCTTCCATGAGTGTTGATTGTGAGTCCAAGTAAAATGAAATCTTTGACAACATCAACGTTTTCTCCATTTATCATGATGTTGCTTGTTGGTCCAGGTGTGAGGATTTTGTTGTCTTCTTTATGTTGAGGTGTAATCCATACTGAAGGCTGTAGTCTTTGATCTTCATCAGTAAGTCCTTCAAGTCCTCTCCACTTTAAGCAAGCAAGGTTGTGTCATGTGCACATCAAAAGTTGTGAATGAGTCTTCCTCCAATCCTGATGCTGTGTTGAATAAGTGTGGTGAAAGGATACAACCCTGAGTCACACCTTTTCTGATTTTAAACCACGCGATATCCACTTGTTCTGTTCCAGTGATTGCCTCTTGGTCTATGTACAGGTTCCTCATGAGCACAATTAAGTGTTCTGGAATTCTCATTCTCCGTAATGTTAACCATAATTCGTTATAATCCACACAGTTGAATGCATTTGCATTGTCAATAAAACACAGGTAAACATCTTTTGTGAATTCTTTGTTTTCAGGCAAGATCCATCTGACATTACCAATGATATCTCTTGTTTCACACCCTCTCCGCTGGAGAAAGATGTGGCAGTCAGCTTCCATAAAGATTTGTGGCCTTGGAAACCTATGAAGCAGTTCTACTCTGTCCTCTAGGGGCGCTGTGAGTTGGAGTACACTCCACGGCAGTGGGTGTGGTTTGGGCTTTGCTTCTGTGAAGATTGACAGCCTCGGAAACCCTGTGGGGCAGTTCCACTCTGTCCTCTAGGGGCGCTGTGAGTCAGAATCGACTC
>NW_006922392.1:199752-200847 GCF_000298275.1 Orycteropus afer afer | reverse complement strand
TGAGGCGTGGCTGGTGGGTTTGAACCACCAGCCTTCCGGTTAGCAGTCACGTGCTTTAGGCACTATGCCACCAGATCTCCCAATAAAACCAGTAGTCATAAATATAATGTCTTCCATGAATTCTGTGAGTTTTTCCAGCAAATTAACAAACTCAAGGATGGTATCTTCTTACCTGTAAGGTCTGACCTAGCCCCAGGTCTCTCGGGTCACAGAGAGCGAGAGTAAACACAAGCCAGCAGTGGTTGTTGGTGTCAGAAATGATGGAGAAGTGGGAAACCAGTAATAAGACTGGTATCTCCCCTCTAAGAGTCACCTATATGCTATTGTCTTACATACACATAGCAGTGACATGGAACTTTATCAACTGAAAAAGCTAATGACAATTAAGCTTTTTAACTCAGCTTCTAAACTGTAATAATCACCTCCCTGTTATCGCCCATAATCAACTCTTTTTCTTACCAGTTTTCCTGAGGAATAATTTAGTTAAAATAAACTGCCTGCATTTAAAGACTGTACGAGTCTAACTTTTTCACTTAGTAATTTCCTAATTACTTACTCATTTAAAATGATTCACCAAAGGCAAATGCAAATAATTAACCAATAAAAAACACAATTGGGAAGTTCCACATGCTTTTGAGAGGTAGCATGATAGGAATCTGATTTTATCTGACTGTTTGGAATTTACTGGACACAGAGACATATGATAAAAAGACAAGAGGGGGCAGATGGGAATCCAAACTGGAACTGACCCCAGGTCATCTGAATAGTGTCCTGGAGGCCTTTAGAGACCTCTGTTCTCTGGCTCCTGAAAGAGGGAGGAAGCAACAGACCTCAAATGTCTTGGCAAATTTAGAAACTCAGCTGGATCTACTGAGGTTGACTTGGTGTACCAGGTATACAGAGCTCTACTGTAGGGAAGGAGCTCTGGTGGTGTAGAGGTTAAGGACTCAGCTGTTAACCAAAAGGCTGGTGGTTCAAATCCACCAGCTGCTCCATGGAAGAAAAATGAGTAATCTACTTCCATAAAGATGACAGCCTTGGAAACCCTGTGGGGCAGTTCCACTCTGTCCTCTAGGGGCGCTGTGAGTCAGAATC
>NW_006922392.1:196733-199342 GCF_000298275.1 Orycteropus afer afer | reverse complement strand
AAGCAACCTGCTGCCATAGAGTCGATTCTGACCCACAGCGCCCCTAGAGGACAGAGTGGAACTGCCCCACAGGGTTTCCAAGGCTGTCAATCTTCACAGAAGCAAAGCCCAAACCACACCTACTGCCGTGGAGTCCATTCTGACCCACAGCGCCCCTAGAGGACAGAGTGGAACTGCCCCACAGGGTTTCCAAGGCTGTCATCTTTATGGGAGCGGATCACCAGGTCTTTCTGCAATGGAGCAGCTGGTGAGTTCAGTTCACCTGAGTGTTCTCAAACTGAAAACCCAAACTTACTGCCATCAAGTTGATCACTGAGCTCCAGCTCCCCTAACTTTAAATGTAAACCACCTGCCCCATAACAGTGGCCCTCTTTACCTACCTCACCTTTGTGTCTCAGGACCAAGAATGGCCAGACTCCATCTCACGTACTGTGAACACGTTGTCAGGAGGGACCAGTCCCTGGAGAAAGACATCATGCTTGGCAAAGAAGAGGGTCAGCGAAAAAAAAAGAGTGACCCCTGATGAGATGGATTGACACAGTGGCTGCAACAACGTACTCAAACGTACAACAATCTTGATGATGGCCAGACAGTGTTTGTTGTGTTGTCCATGGGGTCTCTATGAATCAGAAATGACTGGACGGCACCTAACAACCACAACCACAACAACAATACCTTTTTGCTGTCTTCCTGCCGGCAGATACCTTCTTCTTCGTCATCCACATCTCATTGTGCAGTTGCAGCTGTCTGTCCGCTTCATGGACCCTGTGAAGACGTTTTCATAGTTTGTGTGGTTTGAACTACTCTCTTTATACCCAATTGTAAACAGCTCTGGATTTTTCTTTAATCTTTCATGGGAGCACATTCTGTCTCTTCACCAAACCAAACTCACTGCTGTGGAGTCGGACCCGACTCATAGCGACCCCTCCTTGGGCTTCTGAGGCAATATCACTATGGAAATAGATTGCTCCATCTTCCTTCCGAGGCGTGGCTGGTGGGTTTGAACCGCCAGCTTTCTGGTTAGCAGTCAAGTGCCTTAGGCAGTATGCTGCCAGAGCTCCCCTGTCTCTTCAAGTAGAGTATAAACTATTTGCTATCAGGGACCATGTTGAGAAATACTTCCTGGATTTTAGGATTTTACGTAGTAACTAAATCAGTTCCCAGTCCTTTTTACAGAAATAAACCCACAAATCTGAAAACAATCCTTTGTTAGATCATCTGTCTTGTTTCTTTTCTTTTAATCAAAAATATACTCACTATTTTCATGGGGAGTAAGGGAGAGCTCTGGTGGCCTAGTGCCTAAAGCACTTGACTGTTAACCAGAAGGCTGGCGGTTCAAACCCACCAGCCACTCCTCGGAAGGAAGGTTGGGCAATCTACTTCTTTAGTGATACCACCTTGGAAAACCAAGGAAGGGTCTGAAGGATCGAACTGGCTACTCTAAACATGGCTGAGACACCCTGAAACCTCAAAGATGAATTCCACTTGCAGACCCCAGACCCTCCCTTGCCTTGTCAGAAAAACAACCCCACTTCCTGGAAATTGCAACTTTTGCAGAACCCCATGCCCTTCACCAGTTGTTGTTGTTGTTATGTGCCATCAAGTCAGACCCAACTCATGGCGACCCGTCCTTGGGTTTCCAAGGCAGTATCACTACAGAAGTAGATTGCCCAACCTTCCTTCCGAGGAGGTCCCTGTAAAAAGGGGGCAACACTTCCCCAAGACACAGCTATGCTCTGCAACTGGCATTGTTCCCGTTCCTTCTAGAGCCATCCCTCATGGGCTTTTCTTCAGTAAAGCCTGCTCTAATCTGTCCAGCTCCTGGCTATGTTTACTCTCTTTACTTTCACTTTAACTTCTGTATTTCCACACTTTCCTAACAGGGTCCCTGTGAGTCTAATTGACTCCACGGCAGTGATTTTTTTTTTTTTTTTTTGACAAGGGAAATGCAAGGGGACAGTGGTGGTCCAGTGCTGGAACCCTTGCCTTCCATGCGGGAAACCTGGGTTCAATTCCAGCCAATGCACCTCCTGGGAAGCCGGCACCCATCTGTCATTGCAGGCTTGTGCATTGCTGTGATGCTCAACAGATGTCAGCAGAGCTTCCAGACTAATGAGACCAGGAAGAAAGGCCTAGCTGTCTATTTCCAAGAGTTAGTCAGTGAAAACGCTATAAAGAACAATGGTCCAAATCCCCGACTGACCTTGGGGACGGTGCAGCAGATAGCGTGTTATTTCTGTGCATTTATTCGGTGCTTCCAGCCACCGCTCCATGGAAGGAAGACCGGACCGTCCACTTCTGTAAAGATTTTCCACCTCAGAAACCCAAGGGGGTCGCTATGAGTCAGAACTGACTCCGTGGCGGTGGGTTGGTTTTGGGTTGGTTCTCTGTGTTGCCTGTTTTGCCGTGTCATAACTGTTTCATCCTCCCAACAACCCCTTGGGCAGGAGCCATCATTACCCTCCCTATACAGGCAAGGAAACTGAGGCAGAAAAGGTGACATTCCCTGCTGAAGCAGGAGGACCTGACCACAGGACGCTAGTGCCAGCCCGAGAGCTGAACCACGGTGGATGCTCCCATCATTCGTAAAAAGAGTGTGTGACGGCAGC
>NW_006922392.1:195199-195963 GCF_000298275.1 Orycteropus afer afer | reverse complement strand
AAAAAAAAAAAAAAAAAGCCTGCCGGGCAGGCTGTGTTGAGGAGCAGATAGCACCTTTGTCATCAGAGGACAGAGGAGAAGGTCTTGAAGACCATGGCAGTGTTTTCTGTCTAGAAGATGCTGAGAAGGCATCCTTGGTGGTATTGAAGGTGTTATATTCTAGTGGAGGGCAGACAAAGACGACTTCATTACCTGCAGGCTCTATTTTTAGATCGTTTTTCTTAATTCATTAAAACACAGAACATAAAGTTTCCAATTGGATTACTCTGTATTGGGTAGGTATGATCTTAATTATTATTATTTTAAGTTGTCCTAACCCAAGTCTGTGCACTCAGCTGGATTTTTTCATTAAAAATCTCCCTCTCAGACCTGGCGAGTGCTTCATCTTCTATACTTCAGTTGCTTGAGCTTCTCCCTCGGGGCTCCTAAGCTCTTGAAATAGTTTTGGGTTGCCAAATTTCTTCTGTGGGTGCACCCAGAAGCCAATTTTGTTTGGAAGCTCTCAAGAGTGGTGTAGCTCCATCTTTTGCACAATCCCTGCATCACAGTAAAATGCTGCCTAATTATCACCTCCTGGAATCCCAAGGAGCTCTGGTGGGCTAGTGGATAAAGCATTGGGCTGATAACCAAAAGGTCAGCGGTTTGAACCCACCAGCTGCTCTACAGTGAACGATGAAGCAGTTAGCTTCTGTAAAGATGGACAGCGTTGGAGACCCTGTGGGGCAGTTCCACTCTGTCCTCTAGGGGCGCTGTGAGTCAGAATC
>NW_006922392.1:193985-194789 GCF_000298275.1 Orycteropus afer afer | reverse complement strand
GGCAGTGGGTGTGGTTTGGGCTTTGCTTCTGTGAAGACTGACAGCCTTGGAAACCCTGTGGTGCAGTTCCACTCTGTCCTCTAGGGGCGCTGTGGGTCAGAATCCACTCCAGTGCAGTGGGTGTGGTTTGGGCTTTGCTTTTGTAAAGACTGACAGCCTTGCTAACCTTGTGAGGCAGTTCCACTCTGTCATCTAGGGGCGCTGTGAGTCGGAATCGACTCAATGGCAGTGGGTTTTAAACTATCAGGCTACCACCTATCTGTCAGTATGTTGGACTGTGGTGGCTTGCGTGTTGCCGTGAGACTGGAGGCTATGCCATGGCTATTTCAAATACCAGCAGGGTCACCCGTGGTGGACAGGTTTCAGTGGAGCTTCCAGACTACAACAGATGAGGAAGGATGAGGAACAGATGGCAATCAATCTACTGCCAAAAATGAGCCAATGAAAACCCTCTGGACCACGGCCGAGCACTGTCTGAGAGAGCACTGGAGATGAGCTCGGGGTTGGACTGCACCCAAAATCCACACCGGCTGCAGCAGTGGGCCCAGCATTCGTGAGGAGGGCACAGAGCCAAGCCATGCTTCATCCTGTTACACGCTGAGCCAAGTGGACAGTCAATAAGAATAAAGGTGTCACATGCCACCCCTTGCCCAGAAGGACCCCTTTCTGGCACACGTTGTTGCTGGCTGCTGCCAAGTCAATTGCAACTCATGGTGACGCCATGTGACAGAGCAGAACTGCCCCACAGGGTTTCCTAGACTGCTAACCAGACGGCTGGAGGTTCAAACCCACCAGCCACTCCTC
>NW_006922392.1:190904-193571 GCF_000298275.1 Orycteropus afer afer | reverse complement strand
ACAGAGTGGAACTGCCCCACAGCGTTTCCCAGGCTGCCAATCTTCACAGAAGCAAAGCCCAAACCACACCCACTGCCACGGAGTAGATTCTGACTCACAGCGCCCCTAGAGGACAGAGTGGAACTGCCCCACAGCGTCTCCCAGGCTGTCAGTCTTCACAGAAGCAAAGCCCAAACCACACCCACTGCCATGGAGTCCATTCTGACTCCCAGCGCCCCTAGAAGACAGAGTGGAACTGCCCCAGAGGGTTTCCAAGGCTGTCAATCTTCACAGAAGCAAAGCCCAAACCACACCCAATGCCATGGACTTGATTCTGACTCACAGCGCCCCTAGAGGACAGAACAGAACTGCCTCATAGAGTTTCTTAGGGAGCTCTGGTGGCGTAGTGGTTAAGTCATTTGACCACTAACCTAGAAGTTCAAACCCACCAGGCACTCCGTGGAAGGAAGATGGGACAACCTACTCCGTAAAGATTTACAGCCTTGGAAACCCAATGGGGGTCTCTGTGAGTCGGAGAGGATGGCAGTGAGTTTGGCTTGGTTTTGGGTTGGAATCCCCGAGGTGAGAGGATTTGTCTCCAGGTAATCACTGGACACTATAAAGTCTTCGCAGGCCACAGAGATACCTCTTCATTATTTAAATCTCCAAGGCTGCTAAGAGGAGATTACTCTGACCAAATTGCTTCTAGTCTTGGGAGAGAAGGGATCCGGTGTAAACAGACTCGTTTGGAGACCATGAGTAACTTGACCGGTTTGAGGGCATGTCCCTTTCAGGGCGCGTGGTGGCGTGAAGGTTAAGAGCTTGGCTGCCAACTAGAAGACTGGTGGTTCAAACCAGCCAGTGGCTCTGAGAGAGAAACACCTGGAGCTCTGCTCCCACAAAGATCACAGCCTAGGAGACCCTGTGGGGCCATTCATCTCTGTCACATGGGGGCGCTAGGAGTTGGAATCAACTCACAGTAAAGGGTTTGAGTTTTTGTGTTTTTTTTTTTTGTATACACTACACAAACAACAACAGCTCAAAGAGGGGTTCTCTCAACTCAGATCATCTTATTTGCTTGCTTTCTTCATGTCTAATACAAGGAAGGGTCCTCCAAGGTGCGTAGATGGGAGGTGAAGTGTTACTTCCTCTCTTGTGAAGACCGAGATAAACGTCTCACCATAGCTATACTTGGGATTTGAGCTGGTGTTTTCCTGGAATGATGGCTTCTTTAACAGAGTTGGTCCAAATGTCCAATCTTATGTTTCTACTAAAAATGAAATATACTTTTCATTGATAAGAAATATATCCCATGGACTGGCAGGAGAATGGACCGATCTGTCTTGGATAAAGGACAGGCAGAATGCTTATTAGAAGGATGACGAGATGGCATCTCATTGACTTTGGTCAGGTTATCAGGGGGAACTGGTCCCTAGAGAAGGACAATGTGGTGGTTATGTTTGTGTGTCAATGTGGCTGGGCCTGGTTGAGTGGCTGGGCAACTGGATATAGTATTCCCCATGATGAGACTGGCAATCAACTCCATAGTGGGATCTACTGGGAGCAGTGGAATAGCTGCCTTTGGGATGTGGTCTGCTTCCTGTGTATAAGGAGAAGCCTTGGGAGTGGTCTCTAGCCTGTGGCACGCTTGGACCCTGCATGGAGCCGTGTCGTTGCTCAGCAGCCTGCCATGCTCTGCCGACCTTGGACTTACAATGGACTTAAGTTAATGGCCTGCCGTGTGGTTTGGTAACATCAGGACTGTGCCTTTTTACTTGTCAGCCTTGGGGCTTGTCAGCCTCAGCAGCCAGCAGCTGTCTGAGTGAAGAAACATCTGTAGCTGCAGTGGGCCGGGAGCAGGAGGCAGAGCTGGACCCCAAGGCTGAGGGGCTTTCACCCAGCCCCTAGGGCCTGGCTCTTTGAACTTGGACTTAATGCCTCCAAATTGTAAGAATAAACTCCTGTTTGTTAAGGCCGTCGCATTTGTAGTGTATTCCTGTCAGAGTGGCACCAGGGAACCGGAACAGACATGATCCTTGGTAAAGTAGCGGCTCAGCAAAAAATAGGAAGACCCTCCATGAGATGGGCGGCCACAGGGGCTGCGACGAGGGCTCATGCATGGCAAGGACTGTGAGGATGGGCTGTGCAGGACTGGGTGGTGTTTCTTTCTGTTGTACGTGGGGTCACTCTGAGTCAGAACTGAGTCAGTGGAACCCAACAACAACAAAAACATAACCATTTATATTTATAAAGTTCATTGTCATCTTAGTTGGTTAACCCGGGAATGACGTTTTGTGGAGAACGTCCAATTCCAGGGCTTTGGAATTGAATAGGAGAGGCTGATATTAAATGATATGTCATTATTTCCTTACTATTACTGGAAGAATGAGAGCATTGGTCACTTGTGGGCCAAATGCTTATCCTGAGATTCTTTTCTTTTTAATAAAGGTATTGTATTTTTGAGAGCTCTGGTGGCGCAGTGCCTAAGGCATTTGACTGCTATCCAGAAGGCTGGTTGTTCAAACCCACCAGCCACTCCTCAGAAGGAACGTTGGGCAATCTGCTTCCGTAGAGATATTGCCTCGGAAACCCTAGGAGGGGTCGCTGTGAGTCGGATCAACTCAACAGCAATGAGTTTGGTTTTTGGCTTATTGTATTTTTTAATTACTATGATGTAGGAGCTCTGGT
>NW_006922392.1:187690-189774 GCF_000298275.1 Orycteropus afer afer | reverse complement strand
TGAAAGTGAGGATGGCTTGAAGTACTTACTGATGAAGACTGAAGAATATAGTCTGCAGTATGGAGTACATCTCAACATACAGAAAATGAAAATCCTCACAACTGGACCAATAAGCAGCATCATGATAACTGGAGAAAAGCTTGAAGTCAAAGATTTCATATTACTTGGTTCCACAATCAACACTCATGGAAGCAGCAAGATATTAGATGACATATTGCACAGGGCAAATCTGCTGCAAAAGATCTCTTTAAGGTGCTGAAGAGAGAAGATGTCCTTTGAAGACTAAGATGTGTCTAACCCAAGCCATGGTGTTTTCAACTGCCTCATGTGCATGTGAGAGCTGGGCAATGAATAAGGCAGAGCGAAGAAGAGTTGATGTGTTTGAGTTGTGGTGCTGGCGAAGAATGCTGAAAGCCCATGGCCTGCCAAAAGAACTAACAGATCTGTCCTGGAAGAGGTGCAGCTGGAATGCTCCTTGGAAGCGAGAATGGCCAGACTTCATCTGACCTACTTTGGTAACGTTGTCAGAAGGGACCATTCCCTGGAGAAAGATATCATGCTTGGTGAAGTAGAGGGTCAACGAAAAAGGGGAAGGCCCTCAATGAGATACATTGACATAGTGTCTGCAGGGATGAGCTCAAGTATAGCAGTGACGGTGAGGCTGGCACAACGCCTGGCAGTGTTTTGTTCTGTTGTACACAGGGTCGCCATTAGTTGGAAATGACTCGGCGCCACCTGATGACAACAACAAGTGGAACAATGTTAAGCGCTTTCCTGCTAAACAAAGGTTGGCGGTTTGAACTCACCACGTGGCTCCACAAGAGAAAGATCTGGTGACCTGCCTCTGTAGAGGTTACAGCCTCAGAAAGCCTATGGGGCAGTTCCACTCTGTCACGTGGGGTCTCCATGAGTTGGAATCGACTGGACAGCACGGGTCAACGCCATGAGGTAAGGAACTTTCTGTGGTGTGGTTTTGAGAAGCGGATCTTGGCAGAGGACAGTGCCAGGGAGGGGGTCTCTCTACTGCCCAGGACTCTCCTCCGAGGTCACCATCTTCTCCACCATTAACAGCCCCCTTGTGCTCCTGTGACATTGTGTTTTGAGCAGGCGGTGACGAATGATCACTCTACTAAGAATTTGTGTCTTTCCGTAATGTCAGGTGTATTCACATAACAATTATCAGCAAACCAAGGGTGGGTGACTCCACACACGAAGGGCTTCCGCCAGCAAGAGTAGAGAAACAGTGAGTTCTTACCGGCCGGCGTCAGGGACGAGTTCGCGGACGACCCCAGTGTCTGCAGTTCTTGGGATGCAGCCTACTGAGGCCTTCTTCAGCTTTGCGTGGTGACGTCCGTGTTTGCTCTGTTGGACTCCACTAGGGGGAGTGAGGAGCGCTGCCCCACCGGGAGTGGATGGGCTTAGATTGCAAGATGGCTCCTGGGGCGGCAGGTGTCCTGTGGGTGGAAGAGGCCCACTGGGCCCGGCGCAGGGTTACCCCGTCCCAGCTGCCGCTGCTGACCGCACCCGTGCACCGGAGACTCCCAGAATGAGCTGGCTGCTCCCACCCACGTTGGCCACCGAGGGCTGGTGGCTTAACCTCACGGCACCGTGGGCGCTCCAAGCAGAGGGAGCAGCGCTCCGCGAACGTGTGGGTCTGGAGTGAGACCTCTCTCCAGACCGCCTGCCTGGAAATGGCGGGGCAGAGCTGGGCGCGGTCTGGAGGTGGGAGGCCGGCACGCCCTCAGGGGCTCCGCTGGGGAGTCACGCTCTCGTTCTCGCTCTCGCGATGGCTCCGGTGTTTGCTGGGAGCAGTGAACGGCCTTTTGCTGGACCTGATAAAAGCCACACCCAGCATTGTTCTGTCTTGTCTCTCTGTGCCGGGCTTGTTCTTTTATGATTCCTTCTGTTAGCTTGTCCACACTCTTGGTTACTTTTGTCACACCCTCATTTTATCATCACACTTGTTTACTATTTAAACACTGGTTCACTACAATCCATATTTCTTGTTTATATTATCATACTCTCATCTTAGGAGCTCTGGTGGTGTAGTGCCTAAGGCATTTGACTGCTAACCAGAAGGCTGG
>NW_006922392.1:164702-166066 GCF_000298275.1 Orycteropus afer afer | reverse complement strand
GCTTCTCTTTGCTCAGGCAGCTGCTGGTTGCTGAGGTTGACAAGCCCAAGGCCGACAAGTAAAAAGGCACAGTCTCTACGTTACCAAGCAATATGTCAGGCCACTAATTCAAGTCTAGAAGTCCCAGGATCAGCAGGGTGTGGTATGCTGTTGAACAATGACTTGGCTACACGTGGGGTTCAAGTGTGCCAAAGAGCTGGAGACCTTTCTCAAAGTTGCTTCTTATATGCTAGAAGCAGCCTACATCCCCAAAGCAGCTACTGAGCTGCTCCAGTAAATCCCACCATGGAGTTCATTACCAGTCGCGCCATGGGGAATAACTACATCCAGCTGCCCAGCCACTCAACCAGGCCCAGCCAAGTTGACACAGAACCTTAACTACCACAATTGGCAAATAGGTTGGAAGGTTGGAGGGCTCAGGAACCAGCCTCAGGCTGTTGAGGTTTCTCTGGATTTTCTCTCCCCCCTGGTGACCTTGGCAGGAGGTCAGAGGAGGCTGCCTCCACACCCTTTATGAGCAGTATAGCAACAATGTCTTAAAGGAGTTGCCTCCCAAGGTTCACATCTGCTGCAGAGACAGGCCCCCGGCTTTTCCACGGCCTGATTGCTTGTATTATGAGGCTGCGTTTATCCTGGAAGGGGGGTAGCTACTAGATAGAGGTTTTACTCAAGAGGAAAATGCAGCAACCACCAATGAAAAACATTCATCGTGTCCTCATTATGCATTGACTCAACGGTGATGGTTTTTTTTTTTTAAATTTTGCATGTTGGATGAGGTTTTTGGGAATACTCAGAAATGCACATCAGACGAGCTTGGCATTGACTGAGGAGAAAAGACAAAAGCCAATGAGAACATACTAGGCCTGCATTAGGCAGGATGGCTAGTTCTCAGGTGAGTGACGTAGACAGGAGTTACGTGGGTGCACAGCAGGGTGACAGGATGGTTTGCAAGGATGATCTGGAAAGGTGTTACGTGACAGGTGGACTCTTGAGTAGTTTTTGCAGAATGAGTAGCCCTTAGCTGCTGTTGGGGGTGGTGGGGCATCCCTGTAGAACCCCTAGTGCCACGGAGTTGAGTCCGAGAGAGTGGTAAAAGCAGGACGAGTTGTGGAGCACAAGGCACGCTTGCTGCCGTCCTAGACCTTGGAGGTCAGGATTGTTGTTGTTATGTGCCGTAGAGTCAGACCCGACTCAGAGCAACCCCTCCTTGGGTTTCTAAGGCTGTCAATCTTCACAGAAGCAAAGCCCAAACCACACCCACTGCTGTGGAGTCCATTCTGACCCACAGCGCCCCTAGAGGACAGAGTGGAACTGCCCCAGAGGGTCTCCAAGGCTGTCATCTTCACAGAAGCAAAGCCCAAACC
>NW_006922392.1:155938-164382 GCF_000298275.1 Orycteropus afer afer | reverse complement strand
ACACCCACTGGAAGCAAAGCCCAAACCAAAGTCACTGCCATTGACTTGACTTGACTCATAGCGACCCCTCCTTGGGTTTCCGAGGTGGTGTCACTATGGAAGTAGATTGCCCAACCTTCCTTCCGAGGAGTGGCTGGTGGGCTTGAACTGCCAGCCTTCTGGTTAGCAGTCAAGTGCCTTAGGCACTGCGCTACCAGAGCTCCTATTAGCGAGGGAGATCTGAGTGGAAACCGAGAACGTGTAGGGACGGTTGTGGCTAGGTGCCCTCACGTCGGCTCCAACTCCTACAGCCCCGCGTGTAGCAGATGAAACGCTGCCCGGTCCTGCGCCATCCTCACAACCGTTGCTATGCCCGTCGTTGCAGCCACTGTCTCGGTCCATCTTGTTGAGGGCCTGGCCTGCCTCTATTCTGCTGGCCCTCTGCGTGACCGGCCGTGGTGTCCTTCTCCAGGGGCTGGTCCCTCCCGTAGAGACTGGAACTATTTTCACATTTAAGGAGCAGGATGGGGAGTCCTGGGGTAGTACTAAGAGTTAGTGCACTGGGCTGCTAACCACCAGGCTGGAGGTTGGAATCCACCTAGAGGGTCCTCGGGAGAAAAGGCCTGCTGATCTACCACCGAAAAATCAGTCTCTGAAGACCCGCCGGTGCCCAGTCCGACTCTGGAGCCCACGAGCTCGCCACGGGTCGGCAGTGACTCCATGGTGACTGGTTTGTGGTTGTTGTTGTTATGTGCCATCGAGTCGGACCTGACTCAGAGCAACCCTTCCGTGGGTTTCCGAGGTGGTATCTCTATGGAAGTAGATTGCCCAACCTTCCTTCCGAGGAGTGGCTGGTGGGTTTGAACCGCCAGCCTTCTGGTTAGCAGTCAAGTGCTTTAGGTACTACGCCACCAGAGCTAATGAGTGACACAGTGATGTACCGGTTGGAGAGCTTTAGAGGGAACCAAGTCAAGGTCACTAAGGACGGGTTGTCAGAGAAGACGACGACTGGGAGTCGAGGGGGCCTTTGCATCTGATGCCCTAAGTCTCCTTAAGGAGGCTGGCTCTCTGTCACGCTGCCTGTGTGACTCCTTCAGCCCCACCTTCAGGATGTGCACAGTGTGTTTAACCATCACTTGAATGGGGCCAGAGTATCCGGTGAAGACACTAACGCCTCTTGTCCTTGTTCTTCCCGGCTGCCCCTCACCACGTGTGGTTTCTGCAGGCTGGGCTCTGGTGGCCCACGGCCTTCCTTCGCTGACTGCTCCCTTCAGCTTCTTGCAAAGCAGCCGTTTTGTGTCACCGCTGTCATCCATCCACCTTGAGTGGCTCGTCCTGTCGAGCGGCTTCTCTGGGATCCTGGCTCCAAAACACAAGGAGGGCTATGCGCTGGGACCCGCATCTGGAGACATCTTCATGGCTGTGGACTGCGTGACGCTGGCCAGCTGCCTCGCAAACGTGACTGGGCATGAGGGAAACGAGATGCGGACGGGTCGGATCGAGTGAACCGCTCGTCCCTGCTGGAAATACACGTGTTCAGAGGATAGCCGACCCGTATCACTTTCTCCGTGAGCCGGGGAAAGTGTATTTACATGCTCATTAATTATATATGCAGACTTGGGACCAAACTGCCACAGGTGACAGGTCCGGGGGTTGCTTCTGCGAAGATGTCATTACTGTTTAATGCTCAGATTGTGTCCTGGGCCTTAAGCTTCAGGGTTCCAGCCCCTCCCTGCACAGTATACGCTGCTCCTTGCTCCTCCATAACCCATTCCAGCTGCTCCCACCTGCTTCCTCATTTAAACTCACCAGAGCAAACCCCTCTCAGCGATGCCAGGGACCTGTCACGGTGGTCTGGCCGCGCCCTGTATGGAAGCTCGTTCACTGACCCGCCATGCTGTGGGCCGAATCGACCACAACCTGCAGACACATACTGGGGGGAAAACGTATCCCCTGAATGGCTGGCACCACGGTTCTTTTGGGGGAAGGGAGTTTCTATGCTAAGAGACCCTGGTGATGCAGTGTGGAGCCTCAGCTGCTAAGCGGGAGGTTGGCAGTTCGAACCCACCGGCAGCTCTGGGGAAGAAAGAGCTGGTCATTTGCTCCCGTCATGAGGACAGCCGAGAAAACCCTTTGGGCGGCCGTGTTGTCACTGGGCTTGGTGTCACCCAGGGCAGTGACTCATGGTGCCAACCCCCCCGACCTCCTCTGGTACCAGACCACACGGAATCTTTGGTAACGTTTAGTACCAATTTTAATCATAGAATGATATGTGATAAATACAGTTGTAAATTGCTTAAAGGTGGTATTTCTTAGATTGTATGAATACTAACAACAAAAGTGTTTTGTGAGATCTTTCAACACTGAATTACAACATTATTAGTTAGGACATTATTGGTAACTGACTGTAAGCCTGTTGTGATTTTTCTCCTTCTTTCCCTTGAATCACTACTTCACTCTGAAAAAAAGTTTAGGTTCACAAATACTACTGACCACAATAGTGTAGCTGAAACACCAGAAAGTGTGACAAAAATCAGCGACTGTGGAAACACTGGCAACCAAGAAAACGGAGCATGGTCGCAACTCACGCAGATGCACTCACGTGATTTGAAGCATCATTGATCGGAGGGAAGGTCGGGCAATCTACTTCCGTAGAGAAACCGCCTTGGAAACTCAAGGAGGGGTCGCTATGAGTCGGATCCGACTCTATGGCAGTGAGTTTTTTGGTTTTGTAATTGGGTAAGAATGACTGCTCTGACCAGAGCACATTATCAAACCAACCAAAAAACACCAAACTCACTGCCATCGGGTCGGATCCAACTCATAGCGACCCCTCCTTGGATTTCCGAGGTGTTATCTCTACAGAAGTAGGTTGCCCCATCTTCCTTCCGAGGAGTGGCTGGTGGGTTTGAACCGCCAGCCTTCTGGTTAGCAGTCAAGTGCCTTAGGTACTGCGCCAGCAGAACAGGGATATTTTTGTAAAAAAAAGAAACCAAGAATTTCTTTCTGCTGAAACACTGTGTGAAAACTTTCACAGAGAGTCATTTTGGTGTTCCCCCCTCTGACAGCGTCACCTGGTGTGGTCTGCACTCACGCCCCGCCTAGTGACGCTGCTGTGGGCAGTTCTACTCTGTCCTGTAGGGTTGCCATGAGTCACGTACATGTTTTGGTGTGAACCTAAGTTTTCATTTGTTTGGGGTAAGTGCCCAGGAAGGCAATTTCGCTTCATATGGCAGTTGCATATTTAGTTTTTTGAAGAAACTGCCAAAGTGGTTTTTACAGTGGCTTCACCATCTTACATTTCCATGGAAGGAGCTCTGGTAGCATAGTGCCTAAGGCACTTGACTGCTAACCAGAAGGCTGGTGGTTCAAACCCACCAACCACTCCTCGGAAGGAAGGTTGGGCAATCTACTTCTGTAGAGATACCGCCTCGGAAACCCAAGGAGGGGTCACTATGAGTTGGGTCCGAGTCGATGGCACATAACAACAACAACAATGGCAACGTTGGTCATGTTATCAGGATGGTATACCAGTCCCTGGGGAAGAAGATCATGTTTGGCAGAGGGTCAGTGAGAAAGAGGAAGACCCTTAATTAGATGGAGTGACACAGTGGCTGCCAGAATGGGTCCAAGCGTAGCAAGGAGAGTGAAACGGAAGCAGAGGTGGGCAGTGATTCGTTCTGTGGTACACGGGGTCACTATAAGTCAGAGCCGACTCAACAGTCCCTAACAACAACGCATGGCAGCGTCTGAACTCCTCTGTAGCCTCACCAATATTTGGTGCCCTATTTTTTAATTTTAGCTGCTTTGATAGGTGTGTAGTGGTATCTTACTGCAGTTTCCTAATAGCTAATGAAGGCACTCTGGTGGCACAGTGGTTAAGGCATTTAGCCACTAACCAAAAGTTTGGTGGTTCGAACCCACCAGCCACTCTGTGGGGGAAAGATGAGGCAGTCTGCTTCCATAAAGATTTACAGCCTTGGAAACCCTTGGGGCTGTTCAACCTTGTCTTACACACTTGCTATGAGTGGGTAATAAGGAGCTCTGGTGGTGCAGTGCCTAAGGCATTTGATGGCTAACCAGAAGGTTGGTGGTTCAAACCCACCAGCCCCTCTGCAGAAGGCAGACAGGGCAATCTACTTCCGTAAAGATTGACCACCTCGGAAACTCAAGGCGGGGTCACTATGAGTCAGAATTGACTCAATGACAGTTCTTTTTTTTTTTTTTTAAATGAATGAGTAATAGTAAATGATGTTGAACATCTTTTCATGTGCTTATCTGCCATCAGTTTATTCTCTTCAGTGAAATGTCAATGTATGTCCTTTGCCCATTTTCTAACTGGATTTGACTTAATAAAGTTTTTATTGTAGAATACGTCAAGAGCTATAGAAAAATTGTGACATTGGGTCCAAGAGCTCCCACATACCCAACATCGTTTTTCTCTGATTATTAACATCTTAACTTAGTATATGGTACATTTGCCACCATCAATAAGGCAATATTTATCATTTGTATTAACTAAAGGCCATCCCTTATTCAGATTTCCTTAGTTTTTACCTACTATGTACGTATTTGTCTGTTCCAGGATCTCCTGCTAGATTTAGTTGTCCTATCTCCTTAGGGGCCTTTGGGCTGTGACAGTTTCTCAGACTCTTATTTTTGATGAACCTGACGGTTGAGGAATACCAGTCAAGTGTTTTGAAGGACATCCCTCTATTGGTATTTGTCTGATGTGTTCCTTGTTATTAAATGGAGCTTATAGACTTGGGGGAGTATGGTTGGGTTTTCAGGAGATTCCAGGGGATGTTTTAAGTTTAAGGCTTAAAGAAGTTTCAGGAGGTTCATCCAGCCTCCACGGATCCAGACCGTCTAGAGTCTATTGAAAATTTAAAATTCTGTTCAGAATTTTCCCCCCTTTTGATAGGGATCCTTTCACAGAACGATTGGTCAAAATGTTCAGTAATGGTAGTGCTTCTCAGCAGTCATGCATTTCTCACGTGAGTTCTATGAAACAGATATTTCTGTTTTGCAGATTAAAACGTTGAGGCTCAGAGTATGTAACTCGGTCCTGCTATTAACTAACAAGACCAGCAGCAGGCCATGAACTAATGAAGCTATACCAACTAACTTCCTGCTGTGGAGTCGGATCGACTTATAGTGACTTGGAGGCAGTATCTCTATGGAAGTAGATTGCCCAACCTTCCTTCCGAGGAGTGGCTGGTGGGTTTGAACCGCCAGCCTTCTGGTTAGCAGTCAAATGGCTTAGGCAGGGTTACATTATAATGTACTGGCTCTTGGAGACCATCTTGGCACTAAAGATCCCCTCAGAGAGATTACAGACCTAGATGCAATTAAATCAATGCCACTTCAGCAGTCTCCGTGTTGCAACCGTTAATCACTCAGCTGCTAAATCCACCCAGTATTTCCGAAGGAGAAAAGACCTGGTGATTTACTCCCATAAAAATTACAAAGTAGAAAACCCTATAGGGCAGCTTTACTGTCACATGGAGGTGAAGTCGATTCCTGGACACCCAATAACAGGAGGTGAAAAAGTCTTACTCCTTTTATTTTCAAAGCACAGTACACGTACACAGATAGGCAGTGTATCTACGGTATTAAAACTTCATGGGAAGGGGTCGTGCTGAAAGAAAAAAAAGTCTAAGGGGGAGGGGCAAAAAACGACAACAACAAAAGATTGAAAAACACCTCTTAAGACTTAAGGCCTCAACGGATGCGACTTTCCATCCTTTTCAAACTGCCCTGCACTGTCCTCTTCTCTCGCGGAATTTACCGTATTTTCTCTGACTGAAAAGTTGGTGGTTTGAACCCATCAGGCATTAGGGCGGAAGAAAGACCTGGCGCTCTGCTCCCATAGGAAGGCCAGCCAAGAAAACCTCCTGAGGCATGCCTACTCTGTTACCAGAGGCCGCTGGGAGTCGGAATCAACTCCATGGCACCTAGCAACAAAGCCACTTACAAGTTCTAAAACCTCCTGAATCACTGTAAAGGTCACCCACGTTCCATGAATGACAAGCTTCCCCTCCATCTTGGGGGAATGGCGGAAAGGCGGTGTGAGATTATGAACAAACACAAGGAGAGGAGTTAGGCTGCAAACGTCCCACGCGGAAAGGTCCAGCGGGGAATCCCGATCGCGGCGGGAGGGAGCTGGCCGGGACGCCCACTAAGAGGCCGATGCTGGGAAAATCTGATGCCACCCGCCTCCTCCCAGAATAGGGCAGACTAAGCGGCCGTGCACAGAAGAGGAGACGCGGCGCTCTGCACGGATTGGACACAGCCGAGGCTGGGCTCGTCACGCAGCGCCAGAGCTCACTTAGTCACCGTCCCTCTCAATGTCACCGTGGCCCTCTTCTCCCTCCCCATCCCGCAGTCGGGCGGTGTCTGCGTTCGCAAGCCCCTCCCCGGAGCTGCCTCGGACTCCTCCGCCCCCCCAAAACCCCGCCGCTGCCATGGTAACCCTAGCCCTCCGCCACCGCCTTCTCACGCACGTCGCGAACTAAGGGGCTCAGCGGCGGCCTGTGCCCCACCCCCACCCCACCTGGACCTCAGCGCCAACCGCCGACCCGCCACGTGCGGCACCTAGGTAATGAGTCGAAGGGAGACGGGCGCGAGCAGGAGAAGCAGGTGCTGAGTGTCTACGGCTGGCGGCCCCGCCCCGCCTCCCGGCCGGGGCGCCTCGCCTTCAGAGACGCCAGGACCGGGCGCCGGCAGCTGTGGGGGGAAGGGAGCGCGGGTTCGCGGGGCATCATGGAGATTGTAGTTCGGCGGCGCCTCGGGCTCGCGGCCGCGGCGGAATGACCTGGACCGGCGAACTACAAAGCCCGGCGGCCCCGGTCCCTGGAAGACAGCGATAAACTTTGAGCGGACTGGGGCAAAGAAATCTGTCCTGGGGTCCTGGGTGGTCCCGGAACTGGGCTCTGGGCGCCGGGAAAGGGAAGTGGAGGTGAGATTGAGTTCCCCGCCCTGCCAGTCATTGGGCCCGTCCTGCTGCGGCGCTTGCCCCACCCCAGCCGGGCCACCGCCCTGGGCAGTCCCAGGGATGAGCAGCTAACAGCCTCGGGGTCTCGGCCTGCCCGCCTCTGCCCCGCCCAGGGTATTGCCATCGGTGCAGAACCGTACGTATGTCACACACCCGAGAATTAATCCGTCCCCTGATTTTCAGGTATTGGTCACATTTATTCTAGAGTAGGTCAGAGGTGTTTGCACATGAAAGCATCAATTAACCATTGCTCAAAGGCAAAGATGTTTAGAGATTGCGTGTCGAAGTAGAAAAATGATATCATTGCTATTACAACGTGGTATATGGTTTCTTTTATTTTTTTACCATTTTGCAATTTTGCATTTTATTTTCTGAGGTTCAAGTTTGTAAAATGAGGCCGTTTGCCCAGGCTGATTACTGCCTACGTTTAGATTGGTTCCATCTATTTTAAAGATTAGCTCAGATTTAGATTACTGTTGTTTGGTGCTAAGTGGCATCGGATCTGTTCCAACTCATAGCGACCTCTGGTTTCCCAGGCGGTTTCCCAGATGGAAACACTGCCGTGTCCTGCTCCTTCTTCACAGTCCTTGCTATGTTTGAACCGTTGTTGCAGCCATTGTGTCAATCCCTGTCGTTCATGGTCTTCCTCTTTCGCTGACCTTCCATTGTGCTAAGCGCGTTTTTCTTCTCTAGTGACTGGTTCCTCCTGATAACATGTCCAAACTACATGAGATGAAGTCTCTGTATCCTCACTTCTAAGGAGCACTCTGGCTGTACTTCTTCCAAGACAGATTTGTTCATTCTTTGGGCAGTCTGTGTTATATTGTTTTTCCGACATTGCGACAATTCAAATTCATCGTTTCCTCTGCAGTCTTCCTTATTCATTGTCCAGCTTTCACATGCATATGAGGCGATTGAAATTACCATGGCTTGAGTCAGGCGCACCTTAGTCTTCCAAGAGACATCTTTGCTCTTTAACACTTTACAGAGGTCTTTTGCAGCAGATTTGGTTAGTGCGGTACGACATCTGATTTCTTGACTGCTGCTTCTGTGGATGTTGATTGTGGATCCAAGTGAAATGAAATCCCTGACAACCTCAATCTTTTCTCCGTTTATCATGATGTTGCTTATTGGTCCAGTGGGGAGGATTTTTTTTTTTTTTTTTATGTGGAGGTATAATCCATACTGAAGACTGTCATCTTTGATCTTCATCAGTAAGTGCTTCAAGTCCTCTTTGCTTTCAGCTGGCAAGGTTGGGTCAGCTGCACGTAGCAGGTTGTTAATGAGTCTTCCTTCCTAGGTTACCCAAAAAGCAAACCAAACTCACTGCCCTCAAGTCGGAGCTGACTCATAGCGACCCCCCTTGGGTTTCCAAGGCTGTCAATCTTCACAGAAGCAAAGCCCAAACCACACCCACTGCCTGGAGTCCATTCTGACTCACAGCGCCCCTAGAGGACAGAGTGGAACT
>NW_006922392.1:147742-153868 GCF_000298275.1 Orycteropus afer afer | reverse complement strand
ACTGCCCCACAGGGTTTCCAAGGCTGTCAGTCTTTACAGAAGCAAAGCCCAAACCACACCCACTGCCGTGGAGTCCATTCTGACTCACAGCGCCCCTAGAGGACAGAGTGGAACTGCCCCACAGGGTTTCCACGGCTGTCAGTCTTCACAGAAGTAAAGCCCAAACCCAACCCGCTGCCCTGACCCCTGGAGACCTTGTAGGACAGAGAACTGCTCCTTAGGGTTTCCAAGGCTGTAGATCTTTATGGACGCTGCCTGCCTCCTCTTCTCCCCCTGAGCAGCTGGTGGGTTTGAACCCTGCCCTTTTGGTTAGCAGCTGGATGCCTTAAGCACAGTGCCATCAGACCTCTTCTGTGTTTGGAAAGATATGGAAAAAGAGTCCACAAGGGAGACTGAAAAGTGTAGGAGGCAGAGGGGAAAGAGAAGAGCTGAGGGAGAGCTTAACAGCAGAGGAGCAGGAAAGAAGCAGGGTGTGTTACAGTATGCAGTGCCTTGAACAGGGCGAGTAAGGTGAAGATGGAGAAGCATCCAATGAATGTGGTGGTGAGAAGTCATTTGTAAATTTTTGCAAAAGGGAAGAAGAAGAAATAGTTAGCGTAGGCTACTTTTTAAACAACTTATTATTATGGAAAAATTTAAATATGCAGGTATGTGTACTTCCCATCTGTGGTCCATAAGAGTTATTATTATTTTTAAAAGGAAAGCCGCTCTTCTTTTTTTTTATTTTTAAATTGTGATTTGGGTGAAAATTTACAAAAAAAATTCACTTTCCATACAGCAGTTCACATACACTGTCTCATGGCATTGACTGCAATTTCCCACAATGCAACAGTTCCCCTCCCACTTCCTCCCCATGGTTACCTCTTTCCTGTGTCCATCCCTCCATGCATTCCTGCCCCCTGAGCTGTCTCCCGGTGTATAAGCAGCCCTTCTTTCTCCCCTGATTGTTCTCTCCAAGGAGTGTATCTACCTTAGGTAAATGTTCAACTCATATGCCTGCCTGCCTTTTGTTTGGCTGGAAGCCACAGATGTGGGTTGAATTCCAGACCTGAAGGGGCCATAGTCTCAGTGGTCCCACCAGTCTCTATCAGACCAGCAAACCTGGGCCCCCCCCCCTTTTTTTCCCAAATGATTTTGAGTTTTTTTCCATATTGTTCTCCCACTGTATCCAGGATCTCCTACATAGGTCCCCCTCTGAGTGGTTGACAGTGGTAGCCGGGCACCATCTAGTTCTTCTGGTCTCATAGTCATACAGGAGCAGCCTTTTTTTTTTTTTTTTTTTATTTCCCTCTAATGGTTTAAAACCCCAAACCCCAGACTCTTGCAGCACTGACCATGGGTGGGGTACAGGCAGGTGAGGCAGAGGACATGGCTCTGGGTGTGGGCTCTTGCAGTATTGCTGGTGGCCGGGCTGCAGGGCTGGAGGCGCAGGGGCCTGGGTTGCTCCTGCTGCTCAGGCTGCAGAATAGTGGGCGGGGCGCGGTGGGGAGGGGCGGGGCGCAGCAGGGCGGGGTCGCTCCCTCTGGTCCTTTCCCGCTGCCCGCTCAGCCTTTTTCGGTACCCGATTCTCTGACTTCCTGGAGCAACATCAGGAGCAGCTGCAACAGCAATGAGGACAACCAGAAGTGGGCTTCCATAAGGTTTTAATGTGATGTTTACATAGCTTGCTTTTTCACATCGTGTGTTGTGGACGTGAGGCATACCCATACACAAAGGAGAAAATAGAATAACGAGCCCCCACAAACCCATCAGCAAGCTTTAAGAACTGATACATAACCAACTTTATTTCATTTATAACTCTACCACCCAGTTTGGTTATTTTGAAGCAAGATTCAGATATCCTGTCTTTTTAGCTGTTACTTTTTTTTATATGTAGCTCTAAAAATGAAAAACTTTCCTCTCTCTCTCTCTCTCTCTATATATATATATAGTCATACTTAGGGGAGCTCTGGTAGCCTAGTGGCTAAGGCACTTGACTGCTAACCAGAAGGCTGGCGGTTCAAACCCACCAGCCACTCCTCAGAAGGAAGATGGGGCAATCTACTTCCCTAGCGAAACTGCCTCAGAGACCCAAGGAGAGGTCACTAGGAGTCAGGGCCGACTCCATGGCAAACAACAACTACTACAACATGAGTTGGAATCGACTTGATGGCAGTGAGTTTGGTTTTTGCTTTTTGAGATCTAAGTTCTTCGCCTGGACTCACCTCTCCTCAGCAGGACCTTGAACTGTTGGGAAGATGGTTGAAGATGTAGGAGGGGGGAGGGAGGAAGGCAGGGGCTCTGAAGAGGAGGAAGGATGCAGGGAGCAGGGTGAGGGAAGTGGTTTTGAGTTCCTTTGTTACATTTAACAGGTACTGGGTGCTGGCTGTGTTCCCAGGCTGAGTGTTGATGGAGGAGGGACGGGCTGAGAAAGGAAGAAGTGAGACGGGATAGGGATAGGGTTAGGGATGTTCGGAGGCGGGTGACGAAAAGCTGAGAGTCCTGGTCTCCGTCGGGTGGGCAGGGATGCAGGTCCTCTGATGAGGAAGGAGACGGGGCTGAGGCGGGGAGACGGTGGAGCTCTGGAATGGCCCCTGTGGCAAGGAAACAGGCAGGATGAGTAAGAATTGTTCTGTTGGGGCTCCCAGGTGACATTCAAACTCAAACTCAGTGCTGTTGAGTGGGATCTGACTCATAGCAACCCCTCCTTGGGTTTCCGAGGTGGTATGTCTACAGAAGTAGATTGCTCAACCTTCCTTCGAGGAGTGGCTGACGGGTTTGAACTGCCAGCCTTCTGGTTAGCAGTCAGATGCCTTAGGCAGTAGGCCACCAGAGCTCCTCAGATGACATTATTGTTGTTGTTATGTGTTGTTGAGTCGGCCCCGACTCATAGCGACCCCTCCTTGGGTTTCCGAGGCAGTATCACTATGGAAGTAGATTGCCCCATCTTCCTTCCGAGGAGTGGCTGGTGGGTTTGAACCGCCAGCCTTCTGGTTAGCAGTCAAATGCCTTAGGCGCTATGCTACCAGAGCTCCTCAGATGACATTAAGAATCTATAATTTTCAATGACAGCAACACCTGAGATGTGATTTTCCCCCTTACATTTCTAAGGGAGAATTTCCCGCCTGGAGGGAAACAATAGTGTAATGTTCTGTTGACCAGAGAACCCGGGCTCAGAGTTCCGGATGGGCCATTCCTTAACGACTTTAGGTGTATCCACCTCACTGATGACTGTGCTTTGTGCAAATGTAGCAGTAAAACTACACAGAGCCGGATGAACCTTCCAGAAAACAGTCCTTCATGCTGTTTTCTGAATGTTTGCAGGGGCTGTCTCCAGGGAACATCTCCCCAGGTGTCGTTGCGGAATGTGCTGTGGTCAAAGGCATCTGATGGCTCTGCTGTGTTAGTTGTGGAACTACTACAACATAGGAGCTTTGTGATCACGGGCAAGTTGCCAAACCTGTACTCTTTCCTCAGAAAAGGTGTTGCTCCCATTGACTGTGGCTATTGGGAAGATCACACAGGTTGAGGAAGGTGAACCTGGGGAGTGACCCTCAAGATGTCTGTTCCTCCTCTCCCCGCCTCCCTGACTGAGTGTGAAGAGAGGAAAGACAATGCTTTGTGAATTTCCTTGATCACAGTAAGCAGGTGAATCTTGTGTGTTACATTACGGACTGTTGGTTTGCTCAGTAAAGGGATCCCTCCCTTATTCTTGCATGGAAGGCTTCTTTGAAGGCAGAGCCTTGTCATTTATAGGACAGTTGGAGTCACTTCACATTTGACAGGAAGTTCCAGTAGATGCTTTGAGATGCCGACAGCTCTCCACGTTTTCCCTTGTATGACTGTGTTATCTCACGGCTGTACTGATTCATGTTATCATTCACTAATAGTTGAAACCGTCACTTCTGGAAACAGTGCATTTTGTTTTCATGTTCTTTTGTTCGCTACGGAGCTCTGGTGGTGTGGAGTGGTGAAGACATTTGGCTCTTAACCAAAAGGTCAGTGGTTCGAGCCTACCAGCTGCTCTGCAGAAGAAAGATAAGGCAGTCTGCTTTTGTAAAGATTTACAGCCTTGGAAACCCAAGGGTGGTCGTTGTGAGTTGAAATTGACTTGATGGCAGTGAGTTTTTTTTTTTTCTCTTGCTACCCAGCTCTTGCTTGGTTTGTTGCTGGATTTCTTTTTTTTTTCTTTTTTAATTTTTTTGTTGTTGTTGTTTAGAGGTGCTTTGACTATAGTCCTGTTTGAAGGTGTTGTTGTGTTGTTGTTGTTTGCCGTCGAGTCGGTATGGGGCTGGAATTAATAACCTTTGATGTCCCTTTATAATCCTGTAATTCTGTCCATTAGAAATTGTTGATCAAATGCTCTTATTAAGCAGCCTATTAAAAACTGAACTGCAGTTAGAAACTTTATTCATTCTAATCTTTGTTATGGATGAATACATTTTTAGTGGACATTCTTTTATAGTTTTTAATCATGTCTAAGCATTGCTTTTATAGTTAAATACATTTTTAGTGGACATTCTTTTATAGTTTTTAATCATGCCTAAGCATTGTTTTTATAGTTAATTATTTTGTATGTAGTTACTGACTCAACTCTGCTTATGTTTCAAGGTATGCTGGAAGTCTTGAGAATGAGAGTTATAAACCCACAAGCCAAACCCACTGCTGTGGAGTCCATTCTGACTCACAGCGCCCCTAGAGGACAGAGTGGAACTGCCCCACAGGGTTTCCAAGGCTGTCAATCTTCACAGAAGCAAAGCCCAAACCACACCCACTGGAAACAAAGCCCAAACCAAATTCACTGCCATTGACTTGACTTGACTCATAGCGACCCCTCCTTGGGTTTCTGAGGCGATATCACTATGGAAGTAGATTGCCCAACCTTCCTTCTGAGGAGCGGCTGGTGGGATTGAACTGCCAGCCTTCTGGTTAACAGTCAGTTGCCTTAGGCACTATGCTACCAGAGCTCTCTGCTAGATTACTTGTTGTTATGTGCTGTCAAGGCGGACTAGTAGCCTGTTAAGCAGAGACTTGACTTCTTTTTTCCTAGCAGTGGGGAGTAGGAATCGTTTTCTTCGTTTATCCTTGTTTTTCAGAATTGCTCAGGAGCATGTTTTGAGAATGGAAAATGCCATGTTCCAGTATTCTGTGCTCCGGTACACACACCTTAGAGTTAACTCGGGGCCTGATGATAACGAAGCAGGCACCAATTTAGAAAACCCACCTTAGCCGCCTTGTAAACATTTTTTTAGTGGGACCATAGCCATCTATTCTCGGGAAGTTGGAATTTATGTAGGATGTTGGAAAATAATTGGTCATCTTGTGGGTTTATTTTTTTGTGCTGTTTTGAGAAAGAAGAAAGCAACATAAGGCCAGGAACACTATACATTTTTTTTTTCTCTAAATTAAAATGAAACTGACCTCATTAAACTTTACTTAAAGTAGCAGTTTTGTACAAGATGAGGATGCAAAGTAGATTTAGTAAGGCCAGCAGGAAAACATTGAGGCCATACGTTTTAAGAGTATGGGGATTTGAAGTATTTCCTTTATTCGTTCAAACCTATAAACGTGTTATGTGCCAGCATTATGCCAGGTGGTAGGCATAAGGAGATGAATACAGGATTGTCTGTGTCTTGCAGGGGCAAACAGTCAAGTCATCACCAAACCAAACGCACTGTGGTGATTCCTGGAGACCCTATAGGACAGAGAAAAACTGCTTCATACGGTTTCCAAGGCTGTCAATCTTTATGGAAGCAAAACCGAAAAAAACCCAAACTAACTGCCATCAAGTTGGCTGCAACTCACAGTGACCCTTCCTTGAGTTTCTGAGGCAGTATCACTACAGGAGTAGATTGCTCAGTCTTCCTGCTGAGGAGTGGCTGAGGGGTTTGAACTGCTAGCACTTCTGGTTAGCAGTCAAACACCTTAGGCACTATGCTACCAGAGCTTCTTTATGAAATCAAAGCCCAAGCCAAACCCATTGCTGTGGAGTGGATCCCAACTCACAGCGCCCCTAGAGGACAGAGTGGAACTGCACCACAGAGTTTCCAAGACTGTAATCTTTATGGAAGCAAATCTCAAATCACACCCACTGCATGGAGTCCATTCTGACCCACAGCGCCCCTAGAGGACAGAGTGGAACTGCCC
>NW_006922392.1:146338-147642 GCF_000298275.1 Orycteropus afer afer | reverse complement strand
CCACAGCGCCCCTAGAGGACAGAGTGGAACTGCCCCACAGGGTCTCCAAGGCTGTCAATCTTTGCAGAAGCAGACTGCCTCATCTTTCTCCTGCAGAGTGGCTGGTGGGTTCAAACTGCTCACCTTTTGGTTGGCCACCGGGTCCCTTAAACTCTGTGCTACTAGAGCTCCAAGAATTAATATAGACGTCTATTAAGTACATCTGTCTTGCATTTCAGTTCATCAGCATTAATGTGAGCCTCTGTGTCAGTAAAGGAGCTCTGGTCGCGTAGTGCGTAAGCCATTTGACTGCTAACCAAGGTTGGTGGTTCAAACCCACCAGCCACTCTGTGGAAGAAAGCACAATCTACTTCTGTAAAGATTTACCGCCTTGGAAACCCAATGGGGGTCACTGTGAGTCAAAATTGACTCGATGGCCGTGGGTTTTTCTGTGTCATAAGATCTGGCTCCTGTCCCCACAGAGCTGAGTCTAGTCAGTGCTCGGCAAGTCTTCAGTTGTGCTGGGCTCCGGCCTGTGTTTTTTAAGGACATAGTCTCCAGAAACCACAGTGGATCTTACCTCCAGCTTTCTCAGCTTCCACGTTTGAAGAACAAATAATGAAACGTCATTGTTGCACTTCAGTACCCTGTTCCTTTCTGGCCTGTTATTCCTCTGTCCCTGTGAATGTCTTCATACTTGGTTAGCCTTTTGTTCTGCTATTTTCTCTTGTTTCCGTTTTCCTTGGGGATTTGGAGGAAGGAACAGGAATGAGAGGGAATTAGCTTCTGTTTTATTTTCCTTCCTTCCTCAGGAAGGAGCCCTGGTTGTGCAGTGGTTAAGCATTTGGCTGCTAACCGAAAGGTGGGTGATTCGAACCCACCAGCCGCTCTGTGGGAGAAAGATGTGACCGTCTGCTTCTGTTGTTGTTGGCGTTGGGTGCTGTAGGGTCAATCCTGACTCATCACGAGCCTCTAGGACAGAGGCGAACTGCCCCCTACGGTTTCCAAGGCTGTAATCTTTATGGGAGCAGACCACCGGGTCTTTCTGCTGTGGAGCTGCTGATGGGTTTAATTCTCCGTCCTTTCGGTAGCTGTCTGGTTCCCTAATGTCACTCTGACAGGAATATACCGCAAATGGGATGCCTTAACAAACAACAGTTTATTCTCTTACAGTTTAGAGGCTAGAAGTCCGAGTTCAAAGTGCCAGGCTCTAGGGGCTGGGTGAAAGCCCCTCAACCTTGGGGTCCAGCTCTGCCTCCTGCTCCCGGCCACTGGAGCTAGAGGCGTTTCTTCACTCAGACAGCTGCTGGCTGCTGAGGCTGAGA
>NW_006922392.1:144943-145404 GCF_000298275.1 Orycteropus afer afer | reverse complement strand
CTGCACGTCACAGGTGTCTCCTGAGTGACGTGCCGGGCGCTTCCATGTCAGTGTGGGTGGGATGATGAATGTGGGAGCACGAGGGTGTGATAATAAAGCTGCTTGTTTAAATGACTCCTTGATGGCGTGCAGTGGCGTGACTCAGCCGCTTTTGAAAAGGCTTGCTGTCACCTACCACTACGAAATAAAGGAGCACACAGTATTTAATTACACTAGCCCAAACAAGATGCATTTTATGTAACATTTCCACTCCGGAGTCCTGCAGTTTTATTTTTGGATTAGCCCGTGGTAACTTTGCGGGAGGTCACAGATCCTGAGGGAGCTGAAGTGGGGGGGGAGCAGAGGGGGCCAGGAGACAGGCTGGAAAGGAGGCCCATCGGGGTGGGGAGCCGGACTCCAGGTACTGAAATTCCTCCAACCTCAGCTTCCTCCTGGATGGATGGGGAGACGATCGCTTCATA
>NW_006922392.1:135949-141608 GCF_000298275.1 Orycteropus afer afer | reverse complement strand
TGTGTCTGTGTTAATTGGTTTCCCTTTTCTTTGTTGAAGAGGGTCTGTGCAATCCTTCTGCCTAGTCCGCCATCTTGCCCCGCCTAGTCCCTCGCTTCGTATTTTGCAGGGTTGGGGGGATTAAGGAGAAAACGGCTAGAAAGCACCATTGTATTGCTGCCATGTGGTGCATATTCTGCAGGAAATGCCCTGTTATCGTTATGGGGAAAGGTTATTCATGCACTTAGGGTACAATTTATAGTTGAAGCTGTGATTGCGAGACGAAGTGGCAAGTGATAAACACTTCCCATCTTTTGGAATATTTTAAAGGTGCCAAAGGGACTTACTTAATACAGAGTTACAAAGCACGGCTGTGGTTACTGTCAGGAACGTTCGGGGCTTGGAACCACCTACAGGTGTGTTGCTTAACGTCACTTACACCAAAACCCAAAACCAAGGGCACTGCTAACAGCGGATTCTAACTCGTAGTCCGTACAGAAGTAGATTGCCTCATCTTCCTCCTGCGGAGCAGCTGGTGGGTTTGAACCCCCGACTTTGTGGTAGGCAGCCAGATGCCTGACCTACTGTGCTACCAGAGCTCCTTGACGTCCATCATACATACTATGAAATAGGACGTTATGTGATTGGAGCTCGTGTGAACGCCGCAGTGCCTATAGTACGAGTTCGTCTGTGTTCAGTGCGTGTGAGTGACCCCCCAGCCAGCAGCCCTGGCTCTGCCTCCAGGCTGCAAACTCGCACCTGCGGCGGGCTGCCTGGGGGCGTGGCGCCCTCCGGGGAGCCCCGAGGGAGGGAGGTGCGGGGCCGCGGCGTCTCCCCGCAGGCACCGAGCAGGTGCCGGAGCTGGGCCGGTGCTGGCAGCACCCCCTGGAGGGAACCCGGACAGCTGCAGCTCCCCCGCGGCTTGGAGCTGTGGATGCCCGGTAGGGCGCGCAAGCTCCCCGCCGGCACTCCCCGCCCACGGCGGTATCGGAGGCCCAGCGTGGCCCGATGGGATTTTATGTGGCTCCTACCTGCGCTTAGGAGCTCTGGTAGCATAGTGGCTAAGACACTTGCCTGCTAACCAGAGGGCTGGCGGTTCAAACCCACCAGCCACTCCTCAGAAGGAAGGTTGGGCAATCTACTTCCAGTAGTGATACTGCCTCGGAAACCCAAGGAGGGGTCGCTATGAGTCAGGTTTGACTCCACGGCACATAACAACAACAACAACAACCTGCGCTTAGATTCTCTTTCGTTTGTGGACAGCACATTTTCTGTTTCCAAAGTTTTCTAGAAGAGAGCTCAGGTGAGGAAAGCAATGAAAAGCCTTCATTCCTACGAATGTTCTCCCGTTATCTCTGGGTTTGTGACTAAGGGGTGTATCAGTCTGCAGTCCTTGCAAATACTGTCCACCGTAAAGAGATGCGCGGTCTTGTGGTTTATCAGGTTAGTCATCTCGGTGAGTTCTCACACAGTGGTTCATTTATTGCTGGTAAAGTATGCCTCAAGGTGCTTGAGCCTGAGAGAAGCTTGGTTATGTGTCCTCTTAATTGCTGGGGTCTCTAGCACTCCTTCCTTGAAGTAAACTGGAATGTGGAGACTTGGAGAAAGGTTTTTTTAGAAGATGTAAAAAAAGCCAAACTGGTCTCCCCCGCGTGTATTCCACCCCAGGGCTGTGTGGTGTGAGTGTCAGTGCAGAACTGGGCTCCACAGCGGTTCAGGGACCACGGTGTTTCAGAAGTAGAGTGCCAGGCCTTTATTCCAACGTTCTTTGGGGTGGATTTCAAACACCAACCTTTAGTTGGCAGCTGTGCCCTTAACTTTCTGCATCTCCCGGGGCTTCTGGAAGACGGGGAGCCCGGACACATTGGCAGAATTCAGTGCGGTACAAAATGCTGGAAATCTGACGTCATCCGTTGCTTAGCGACAGTGGTTTTAATTAGTGTTATTTCTTTTACATGGCTGTGGTTAAGGTTGCATCGACTTTCAGGCATTTACAACTCAAGAAAAGTAGCAGTATGAGGGAAGGATGGAAATTTGAGTGTGGAAATAGGTTAAAGCAGCAAGAATTTTTTCTCAAGCCCCATGTGTATTTAGGTTTAACTAGATGGGTCATCACTTGCATAAAATGAGTTTGGAGAAATGTTTTGAAACATTTTACCTTCCTTTCCTGGGTTATTCCTGCCCCATTAGCCTGAACCCACTGCCCCCTAAGTCTCCTGTCTAATCTTTTGAGTCACTGTCCGTTTGGTCCCGTAGATGGTTCTTGAAAGAGTGCGGTGTTCAGGGCAGACGGTCTTCACTAGTTAGAGTATGCTTTGGTTTAAAGAAGACATCTTTAATAGGATATTTTTGGTTTAAGGTTTAAAGATGATCTCAGGGGTTCATCCAGGCTCTGTGGCTCTGGAAACAACGCAGTCCATTAGAGTTTGAATTCCTGTTCTGTATTTTCTCCCTCTTGATTGAGATTTGTCTCTAGAATTTTTAATCAAATGTTCAGTACTAGTAGCTGGGCACCAGCCAGTTCCCCTGGTCTCCTGGCAAAGGAGGCAGCCGTTGGTGGAGGCAGTGAGCGTCACCTTCCGTTTCCTCCTCCTGACGCCCCGCGTTGCTCCAGGTGAACAGATGCCACTTGTACTTGGATGGGGGTTTGCAAGCATTTAAAACCCCAGGCGCGACCCAGCAAACCAGGAGTGAGGACGGAAGGACCGAACATGATGTTGGGCCACTTGACTGGGCTGGGCCACGAAACCAGGGCCCTAACCTCCATACCAAGGAGCCACATCCCAACAGGTGTTGGGCTGCTTAGAGCAGCCTTATCACCTACTCTTTTTTTTTCTGTTTTGTCGTTATTGTAAATATATCTATTATACTACTTTGGCCTGTTTGATATTTTCAGGTGTACGGCTTAGTGACAGCAACTACATCTGCTTCTCACTTAACGACTATCCCGTTATCCAACATTTTCCATAGGTAACAGTAGTAAAAAATGTGCCACCTGACTGTTTGGCAAAAGGATGACATACACCTGGTAGTCAAGGAAGCTGTAGTGCGAGGTGAGAGCAATTCTGGCTGTGATGGTTAAGGTTATGTGTCAGCTTGCCTGGGCCATGAGTCTCAGTGGTTTGGCAGTTGTGTAATGATGTGATTTGCCAGTTGTGTCGTCATGTAGTCATCCTCCGTTTTGTGAACTGATGTGGGCATTCTCCATTTTCGCATAGCACCCATTTTCACGTGACGACCTGGTGTTTGGAATCTGACTGTGTTGATAAGGGAAGAGTGGGATGGACACTAATGAGCAGTGCAGACACCCTCAGTCAGTGTCCTCTTTCCATCGCTGGACGGGGGAACTCAATACTCCACAGCAGCAACCTTCACTCCCCACCCCTCGCCTATAAATTTGGTTCTTTTGGAAGACAACGGCCTATATGTGTGTGTTGTGGGGAGAGGGTAGATTTAAACAGGAGAAGGGAGTGGCTGGAAGTGTAGCTGGAGTTCTGGGTCTTTATATGTTAAGTTTAGATCTGAGACATGAAAGAGGAAATGTTCATTCAGTAAAACTGAAGTGGAATCTCCTAAGATGTGTTACAACTGATGGTGGGGAAAGTTCTGTGGAGCAGAAGAGAAGCTTAATTGCAAATTTACAGTTTGTGACACAGGTGTTTAAAACTGATTGTCTTTGTTTTCTCTATCAGCAAGTATTTCAGAGAATATTTGAATCTCTCCTGTGATATCAAACTGGTAGTGTCCACAGAACCCTCGTTCACTCTGGTGGACTTAACCCTTGTCAGGTCCTAACTTTTTGTCAGAAATAGAAGCTGAGCATTTCCTTGTCCGACCACAAAGCAGTTCAGTGGCTTACTTAGCATTTGTAAAGGTGCTTTGCAGGTTTTTTTTTTTTTTTCAGCTCAGGACTGAGATTGACATTTTTCTAAATGACAAGAATTGCTCTTGACCACTATTATTCCGCATTTAATAGATTTGGAAATTAGCTTTTGCCTCAGGCTTGATAACGTTTCTTAATGCATTCAACCTAAAGTTACAAGATGAAACAGTGCTTATATGTAAAATGAGTCCTACAGTAAAGCCATTTCCATGACAACTTATGTTATCTGGACACAGGTAATGTGCAGCTCATTCGTACCACTTCCCGCACTGTCACAAGTTAAAGTGAGCAAGTGGGATCTGCCTTCTCACCGGAGTTTGCAGTCGCTGTATTCCCTGAGCTCTGAGCTCAGCAGAACCTTCCAGACTGATTCAAGTGCAAAAGCAGCTTCCTTTACAAAGTCCATTTAACCGTTCAGTGGAGGCACTTTTGCTGAACTTTCAATTGAAAGTGATCAGTGTGCAATGTTAAGGCATTGGGCTGCTAACCAGAAGGCTGGCAGTTCAAACCTACCAGCTGCTCCATGGGAGACAGATGAAGCAATCTGTTTCTATAAAGATTTACAGCTTTGGACACCCTGTGGGGCCGTTCACCTCTGTCCTCTAGGGGCGCTATGAGTCAGAAGCGACTGGCTGCTGGTGGGTTTGGTCTGGGCTTTGCTTCGATAAAGATTGTTGTTGTTGTTAGGTGCTGTTGAGTCTCTCCAACTCACAGACCCCGTGGACAACAGAACAAAACGCTGCCCGGTCCTGGGCCAGCCTCACGATCCCCGCTACACCTGAGCCCATCGTGGCAGCCACCGTGTCAGTCCATCTCGTTGAGGGCCTTCCCCTCTTTCACTGACCCTCCACCCTACCAAGCATGACATCCTTCTCCAGGGAATGGTCCCTTCTGACAACATGACCAAAGTAGGTGAGACACAGTCTGGCCATTCCCACTTCCAGGGAGCATTCCAGCTGCACTTCTTTTTTTTTTTTTTTTTTCAATTGTGATTTGGGTGAAAATTTACAGAGCAAATTCACTTTCCATACAGCTGTTCACATACACTTTGTCTCATGACATTGACCACAATTTCCCGCAATGCAACAGCTCCCCTCCCACTTCCTCCCCATAGTTACCTCTTCCCTGTGTCTATCCCTCCATGGGCTCCTGCCCCCTGAGCTGTCTCCCTGTGCATAGGCAGCCCTTCTTTCTCCCATGATTGTTCGCTTCAAGGCGTGTATCTACCTCAGGTAAATGTTCAACTCCTATGCCTGTCTTTTGTTTGGCTGGAAGCCACAGGTGTGGGTTCACTTCCAGACCTGAAGGGCAGCTAGGGCCCATAGTCTCAGTGGTTCCACAGTGGTAGGATTCTTGCCCTCTGTGCAGGAGAGCCAGGTTCAGTTCCTGCTCAGTGCACCTCACGCACAGACAGACATCACTTGTCTGATGCTGAAGGCTTGCGTGTTGGTCAGATCCAGCTGCACTTCTTCCAGGACAGATTTGTTAGTTTGTTTCTCAGTCTACAGTACTCTCAATATTCTTTGCCAACACCACAACTCAGAAGCATCAACTTTTCTTTGGTCTTCCTTATTCATTGTCCAGCTCTCACATACATATGAGATGATTGAAAATACCATGGCTTGGGTTAGGCATATCTTAGTCTTCAAGGAGCTATCTTTGCTCTTCAGCATTTGAAGGAGGTCTTTTGCAGCAGATTTGCCCAATGCAATACATCATTTGATGTCCATAAAGATTACAGCCTTGGAAACCCTGTGGGGCAGTTCCACTCTGTCCTCTAGGGGTGACTGTGAGTCA
>NW_006922392.1:132889-134144 GCF_000298275.1 Orycteropus afer afer | reverse complement strand
CTGTCCTCTAGGGGCGGTGTGAGTCAGAATGGACTCCACGGCAGTGGGTGTGGTTTGGGCTTTGCTTCTGTGAAGACTGACAGCCTTGGAAACCCTGTGGTGCAGTTGCACTCTGTCCTCTAGGGGCGGTGTGAGTCAGAATGGACTCCACGGCAGTGGGTGTGGTTTGGGCTTTGCTTCTGTGAAGACTGACAGCCTTGGAGACCCTGTGGGGCGGTTCCACTCTGTCCTCTAGGGGTGCTGTGAGTCGGAATTCACTCCATGGCAGTGGGTGGGTGATGAAATGCTAAAAGGCAAAGATCAAGAGAAGAGTAAATTGTCCACATGCCTTTCGAGCAATGATATGCTGAGTTGAAATCATGTACTTGTGAATAACAGTATTTGGCAGGACTTGTCTGTGAAGAGTAACTTTCAAAGATGAAATCGGTAAACTCGTTAGAGATCAGCGTTAACAGAAGGACGTTTGCCATCGATGTTGCCGCTAGGGAACACCACCTTTGAGCCCCAGTCGAGTGAGTGGCCTGCTGTCTCCTACCTGAGCATTCCGTCCTCCTCATTAGCCGGCCTGTATCACAAACAATTGTTCTGAGTTGTCTCTGCCACCACAGCGTTTTGTATTCCGTCACTAACCGTTGGGGAGATTTGTTTTGTCTTGATACACAAGTACCTGCATAATATTCTCAGTTTTGCCTGTTGGCCCTGAAAGCCTGGCATCTGTACTGTCTGTCCTTTATGGAAACAAGTTTGCTGACCCCTGCATTACAGTAAATCAAGATATTTTTACTCTGCATAATTATGGGCCTGCACGTATTAGCAGAATTAGCCCTTTCAAGCTGTTTTTCACAATGACTTGAGAACTGATGAGGCAGCCGCCTTTCTACTGGGTTTACTAATTGTGGTTTAGTCAGTGTATGGTGACATTGTCGCTCTGGTTGTAGTTCAGATCTGAAGAAGGGTCTTTCCATAGTTATCCTGGATTCTTTAGGTACATTTTCTGGTTACTATAGTTACCTGCTGTGTGAAAGTAGGGGAGTGTTGGTTTCCTTGTTTTTCCTCACTTATTTTTTTTTAAAAAAGACCACCTCTAAGGAACCTGTATTGGGACAAGGGGCAGAGAAAGTGGCAAAACGATAAAGGCACCAAAGGGCTTTATTTTATTTTATTGTGATTTGGGTGAAGATTTACAGAGCAAATTCACTTTCCATACAGCAGTTCACATATACTTTGTCTCATGTCATTGACCACAATTTCCCAC
>NW_006922392.1:130868-132439 GCF_000298275.1 Orycteropus afer afer | reverse complement strand
TCATATAGGCTGCAGATCAGATGGTGTACCAGTTGCTAGGACTAGTTGTTTCCATGAATTTTGGTTTTCTTCATTCTTCTTTGCTCTGGACGAGGGGAAACCCATCGTTGCATCTAGATGGCAGCTTGCTAGCTTTTAAGATCCCAGTTGAAAGAGCTTTATTTTTGAGAATATGCTGGAGTCATTTGAAATGCCTAGAACTGGGTTTGATTAAAGGAGCTCTGGTGGTATAGAGGTTAAGGCATTGGGCTGCTAACCAGAAGGCTGGTGGTTCGAACCTTCCAGCCAAGGAAGATGAGGTAGTCCGCTTCTGTAAAGATTTACAGCCTTGGAAACCCTGTGGGGATCACGAGGAATCACCTCAGTGGCAGTGAGTTTTGAGGTTTGGTTAATTTTGTGGAAGACTTTTCTGGTCCCTGAAGAGTAGGTGGGAGATTCAGAGGAAGAGTCAGCCACCCAGGTCAACAGGGCAGCGGTTGGAGTTGCCCAGAGTGTGGCTGGCCGGCCTAGACCGAGCGCAGGGCAGTGTGGGCTCCTTTCGGAAGGTTGCTCTTCTGTGTCTCTGTCCTTCCTTCTTGAGGGCCTGGGAGGAAAGCAGCTTGGCAGAAGAACTTTGGGAGTTCGAGGAGACTGCTAGAAGGCCAGGAAGAAAGGGCTGGAGAGCTTGTGGTGTGGTAAATTTCTTAGTGTGGCTTTTCTACCCATAAGTCTTTGTAAACTCCAAGGTGGGATTTGCTATGAGCAACTGAGGTGCTCCTGATTGCTGAAGGTGTCCACCTGGGGTATTTCTGTTGGGAGTGGCACAAAACAATGTTCTGGGAGGTGCCCACTCTCTCTCAGGTGCTTAGAGTTCTGATGCTATGATTGGCTAGTTTGGCTACCCTGCTGGGCTCAAAAGGAGGCCTCTTAGAGGTAGAACGCTCTCTGACTGCTGGTTGAGGAAGACGTGCTGCCAAAAGAGACATGCGCGCCTGAAAGAGATGCGCTGCTGGGAAAGAGATGCAAGAAACACGCATTGCTGAGTAAGACACCGAGGGACATGCACTGCTGGGGGAGAGACTGAGAGAGACTTGGCTGAGAGACAGTGGGCTGGGAGAGAGACTGAGCGTTGTTCCTGAACTTGAATTGTAGCCTGGTGCTTCCCTAATAAACTCCATAATCTGTGGGTTCTGTGTGGCCACTGCAGTGAATTATCGAACCCAGGAGAGAGGTGGTGGGTGCTCTGGGAGGAACGGTTGGAGAAAGGGCTGGAGGGAGGCAGCATGTCTGGCCTCGCAGGAATAGGCCTTGGGCTACTGACGGTGGCTCTGTCTTCCTCTTGTGGGGTTAGACGAGGTTGGAACATGTGGCCTCCTCGCCCATTTAGCAGAGCTGCTCCGGGAATCAGGTGTTCTCCCTGCATCTAGTGCAGGGAGAGGACTAGTGGTAGCTCTGTGCACAGCCTAGGAGCCGTGGAGCATGACAGGCCCCAGGGATGGCCGGTGGGGAAGTGCCGTGGCGCAGGTCGTCTGACTCACGAGGGTTTGGCTTCGATTTGGGTTGTTTGGGACAGTTCAGCGCATGTGTGGGGC
>NW_006922392.1:129334-130473 GCF_000298275.1 Orycteropus afer afer | reverse complement strand
TCTGGTGGGCACGGGGTCGCTGTGAGTCGGAGCCGGCTTCACAGCACCTGACGTCAGCAGTAACCACACCACCCCACAAACCAGTAGTTCAAGGCTGTGTAACCTTCCTCCCTGGTACCGTCTTTTGTGATCTCCTTGGTAACTTTAGCGTCAGAAACCCTGTTCAGTATTATAAGATGGTTTCAAGTAGTCTTAAGGAGCTCTGGTGGCACAGTGCCTGAGGCATCTGACTGCTGACCAGAAGGTTGGCGGTTCAAACCCACCAGCCACTCTGCAGAAGCAAGGCTGGGCAGTCTCCTGGCGTCAAGATTTACCGCCTGGGAAACCCGTTGGGGGTCGCTGTGAGTCAGAATCAACTCAGTGGCAGTGGGTTTGGTTTTTGTTTTTCAGATAGCCTTAAAGAATGAAAGGTAACCGATTAGACTTTGAGGGTATTTTATAGACAGATGTTGTGAAGTCAGTGCTGCAAACTTAACACATAAATGTCCTGCTGTTGGATGTGTAGGTCTGAGAGAAGATGAATTTGGCGGAGATCTGTGACAACGCCAAGAAAGGACGAGAATATGCGCTTCTGGGAAACTACGACTCGTCCATGGTCTACTATCAGGGGGTCGTGCAGCAGATCCAGCGGCACTGTCATTCGGTCAGAGACCCGGCCGTCAGAGGCAGGTGGCAGCAGGTAGGAGCGCGCAGGCGTGGCGCCGCGAGAGCAGCGTCGGGAGCAGCGCGAGATTTCGTGCGTGAATCGTTCTCATTTGCAGTCAATAGATAATCTGAAGAATTCCTGCTGACTCACCTGGTTAATGGATTTGACGGCTTTGATGATACATTTCATGAGGCGTGTTTTGACGATACTCAGCTCTAAGGGACTCTATTTTTAGTTCCTTTTTTATTTCCATAATTATCATTTCTGCTGTCTTTTTTTTTTTTCCCCTTCCCCTGTCATTTTTATAGGTAGTTTTGACCCATTTCAAAAAAACTGTTCCCGTAAGAAATTTTCCCTTATCTTTTGAAAGACTCCTTACAACTCCAAATGAGTCAGTGATTTAATAAAAAGTCCCAATACATCTGCTGCGTCCCTCCACTGACTGCACGGCTGGATCATACTACAGCCTTCTGTTGTAATGGTCTCATCTCTC
>NW_006922392.1:127379-128714 GCF_000298275.1 Orycteropus afer afer | reverse complement strand
GGAAACCCAAGGAGGGGTCGCTATGAGTCGGGGCCGACTCGACGGCACATAACAACAACAACAACAACAATTTGTAATTTTTAATCTGCTAACAGTTTGCTTTGAAAGTCAGTGTGGGCCTAAAGTCTGGAAACAAAAACTCACGTGCTTAGTTGCATGTATTTTTTTAAATAAAGGAAGAATCTCGGCTTGGAGTAAAAATAAACCTTTTCCAGGACTTGACAGGAGTCAGATAGGAGGTGAGGGAAAGTCTCACTAACGTTGGAAATGTGTAACGCGGGGTTTCGGAAACTCAAGGCAGGCATTTGCCGTTCAGATCTGGTGATGGGAGATGCTACTCGACATTGGGGTTGATAGGTTTGTGGAATCTATTTACAAATACATCAGAAGGATTTAAGGTAATACAGATTTCTAGGGATTTGTTCACTTGTTGCGGATTGACTTGCTTGTTTTAAATTGTATTACTGGTCATGCTTGTTTTAAATTGTATTACTGGTCACCACATTCCTTGATAGAAATAGAATTTTCATTATGGAAAGATATATAATGACTTCCCCCTCTGAAAGGGTGTAAAATTTTGTCCCTTTTCAAACCAGTCCTCATAGTCTTCCCTCTTACTTTAAATGATTGAAATGATTTTTTTTTTTTCCCACTGTTCCCTCCTCTTCCCTCCCACCCCTGGGAACCAACAAAGAAAGTTTCCTTCCATATATAAACCTTTCCTTGACTTTTTACAATAATGAGCTAATACTGTATTTGTCCTTCTGTGATTGACTTCTTTCACTTGGCATAATGTCCTCCAAGTTCATCCACATTATGTGGTGGTGTGCAGATTCTACATGATTCTTTAGTGTTGCATAGTATTCCATTGTGTGCATGTGCCATAGTTTGGTTATCCATTAACACACATAATGCCATAACCCAGAAACCAACCCAGCTTTGGAAGTATCCAAAGTAAATAAGCCTACAAGGTTGTAAACAGTTGGTTGAAATGATTTTTGATTGATGATTCCTTTTGTCTGCTTTGACTGATGTTAGGAAAACTTTGGCTCCAGGAAACAATGCCTTTTTGATCCTCTAGATACACTTTACGCTGTCTCTAACATAACGGCGCTGTCTTTTCAGGTGCGGCAGGAATTACTGGAAGAATATGAGCAAGTGAAAAGCATCGTCAGCACTTTAGAAAGTTTTAAAATCGACAGGCCCCTGGATTTCCCTGTGTCCTGTCAAGATGAACCGTTTAGAGACCCTGCCGTGTGGCCGCCTCCTGTTCCCGCTGAGCACAGGTGAGCAGGACTTTGTGTCCTCTTCAGGTACTTCTGCAGGTACCAGATG
>NW_006922392.1:122777-126188 GCF_000298275.1 Orycteropus afer afer | reverse complement strand
ACATTGAGTATATATTTGATAAAGATCAGAAATTAATTTCCTGTAGTATATCTGGCTTTTAGAAAGCTTTACTACTCCTCTAATTAAAACAAGATAAATGAACTGCTAGTCCTGAAACTTATCCATTAAGATGATTTTTTTTTCCCTAGGTTTTATAATGGCAGGTTTATAAATGTCCTAATAAAAATTAGGACAGTTTTTGTTTTATATGACTCTCAATAGCTGTAGCCCTTTCAAGACCAAATTATTTTCTGCTTTGTTTGTTGAAACCATGTATTTTCAGAAACAGAAGGATTTTGAATGAAATTAAAAATAATTGTTCCTGAGATAGTACAGATTTTGATACAATTACTGGGACACATATGTGCTGAGGGATCTCTGTTGCTGGGATTGGTGGGATGAGGCCTGTTTCTTCAGACTCACAGTTATACAGGCCTCTACCAGAAGGCAGCATGCACAGAAAGTGGCATGAGAACTTCCCTCCAAACCCCTGAGGAGTAAAATGTAAGTGGGCACTATACGTCCCATGGGTCATGAAAGGGTTGGTTACATGGAAAGGTGAAGGACTTGGATTAATGTGGTTGGGCCTGCAGCCAGTTTCCAGTATTGGAAGGAACCTCAGAGCTCACGTTAAGTGGCTCACGTTGCTTCAAGGTGAAAGCGTGCACTCCTCAGGGTGCGTGTCAGGCCCTGGGTTTATCTTCCTCCAGTTCTCTCTGCTGTCCCACCTCTCCATCCTCTGCATCACACCTCTCTTCTTATCCTCTCCTGTCTTCTTGTCTTAGCACGGTCTGCTCTTTCCTCAGAGGGTACCCTAAGCCCCATCTCTAACTGAGCAACTCAGGGTCATTCCTCCCATCTCCGTTCCCAGCCTACAGCCTTTTCCAGTTATCGCAGGCACAGCCGTTTGTTCATGGCATTTACCATGCGGCACTCATTGATCTCTTCACAAGGTTAGGAGCTTTTCAAGAGTTGGCAAGGATCGTGATTTCATTGACTTAAAAAACAAAGCAAAGCAAAGCAAAGAAAACCCCAGACAACAAACTCCCACTCCCTAACACGGCTTGGCCAGTACCAGGCCTTGAACCCAGACTGAGTGAGTAACTCCGCTCATTTCATGAGTGAGGCACCTGAGGCCCCCAGAGAGCCTGATGCATATGTCATGCTCCTCTGGGATCAGGTCACGGCCTCTGTGGCTTCCTCTCCACTTTGTCATGAAGTCATCCTGTGGCCACACCGTGGTGCGTAGGGAGTGAGTCTCCCTTTGGTCAGTAGCTGGGACCATCCTATTGGGCTTGTTGATCTCTTGAAGTTGTATAATACACATTTAGACAACTGTGAAAATGGTTAATTTGGCCTTCCAAGATTTTTCCTACAATGAGTTACAGATCATTTGTGGTTCCATCATAAAATCTGTCCAACCAAACCAAACTCACTGCCACTGAGTTGATTCCAACTCATAGTGACCCCCGTTTGGTTTCCAAGGCTGTAAATCTTTATGGAAGCAGACTGCCGTAGCTTTTTTGCAGAGTGGCTGGTGGGTTTGAACCGCCAGCCTTGTGGTTAGCAGCTGAACGCCTTAGCCACTGTACCACCAGACATCCTTACAAAGTCTCCAGATGACGACAGTGTTTCAAGGTCTACAACGATGTGGTGCTTTCCTCAGATTTCACCACGTGGAGGTGTTTAGGGCCATGGTGGAGTCCTAGGGTGGACCTGTGAAAGTAAACACTAACAGAAGAAATGAGGACCTTTTGAGCCATCAGCCTCTTGGAAGTTTTGTATATGCAGATGTGTGTATAATAAAATACCTTGGGTTTTTCCACAAGTCAGTAGTTCAGAAATTTATTTCTAGTTTAAAGCCAAAAGCTGTCCCAAACCAAACTAAACCAAACTCACTGCTGTTGGGTTAATTCCAGCTCTTAGTGACCCCACTGGGTTAGCTCCTTAACATCTACTTTACAACATCTCACTGAAACATTATTACTTGATGAAAGACCTATTGCTCTGCTTTAAAGATTTTATTCAAAATGTTTAAGAGAACTACTCACATGCCATCACACTGGGTTATTAGAAGCAGACTGCCTCAGCTTTCTTCTGTGGCTGGCTGGTGGGTTTGAACTGCTGATCCTTTGGTTAACAGTCAAATGCCTTAACCACTACACCACCAGAGTTCTGAAAGCTGACAGTAGCTTTTAATATAGGAAACATCTGTTTTCAACTGCTGGAGCATCACGATGAATTTTGTAAAGCAGTGGCCACAGCCAATGACTTTGATGTTTGAAGGTCAAGGTGAGTGAGGAATGTCAGTATTGGTGTTGGTTGCTGAACGCTTCTCCTCATGGCTTCTCTCCATCGCAGAGGTCCGAACTCAGTTCCTTCTTTTCGTCTGTCCTCTGTTTACCGTGTATAACTTAGATCTGGTTTATCGTTATATTTGTTTTTAAATCCTCATTGTTAATATGACCAAGAGATGACTGAACCAGGATGTATTTCTCCAAACCTCCTGTGTCTGTACTAAAAAAACAAAACAAAACAAAAATTTCTTTGTATAACCATTGTGTATTATGTGTGTTTGTATTCTAACCCATGTCTAAGCCCATGGATCAGCAATCCTTAATTAAAAAAAAAAAAAAAACTAACACTGTATATTACCTGTGCCAAAGGGATAAGGAGGCAGCATCTTCTGACCTCTAACTACACAAAAGGAGGATAGAATCACTACCATCTGCCTGAGGCCTGTTCCTATGAGGCCAGACATGCCGCCACCTTCCAGCCCTCTTACTAACCCTGACACCAACTGTCCCTCCCATGGCACCCACCACCTGTCTGCTGGGTTTGATAACTTGCTGCAGTGGCCACACAGAACTCAGATTATGGAGTTTATTAGGGAAGCACCAGACTACAATTCAAGCTCTGGAACGTGCTCAGTGTCTCTCGGCAGCTGGCCGTCTGTCTCAGTAGCACATCTCTCTCTCAGCAGAGTGTCTCTCTCAGCCGGCAGTCAGAGAGTCAGCAGAGAGACTCCTCCTGCCTCTAGAAGGGCTCCTTTGAGCCTGGCGGAGTGGCCGAAGCCATCCGATCCCCACACCTGAGACAGTGAACTTCCCAGAAAATTGCTTCCTGCTGCTCCCACAGAAACACCCCAGGTGGATAACTTTAACAATTAGGAGCTACTCAGTTGCTCACGGCAAATTCCACCATAGAGTTTCCAAAGGCTCTGGCTAGAAAAGCCACACTGTGTAATTTACTGCACTGCAACCTGGAAGAAAAAAAAAATCCCTATTAGCTCATCCTCACCACCACCAAAAAAGCCAGGAACCTGAACAGAAGAGCAGTCAGCCCCAGGGTTACAGGTGAGGAGAGACAACTCAGGGACACCCAAAGTAGCAAGTGGGAAGAGCAGGAGAA
>NW_006922392.1:107980-108480 GCF_000298275.1 Orycteropus afer afer | reverse complement strand
CCCTTCAAGGCTCAGGGGTCCAAGATTATCTTCTGTGTCTGTGTTAATTGGTTTCCCTTTTCTTTGTTGAAGAGGGTCTGTGCAATCCTTCTGCTAGTCCGCCATCTTGCCGGAACCTCCAGAGTACATTCACTTTCCATACAGCAGTTCACATATACTTTGTCTCATGTCATTGACCACAGTTTACCACAGTGCAACAGCTCCCCTCCCACTTCCTCCCATAGTTCCCTTTCCCCAGTGACCATCCTTCCATACTCTTCTGCGCCCTGAGCTGTCTCCCTGTACATAAGTCGCCGTTCCTTCTCCCATGATTGTTCTCTCCAGTGCATGTGTCTACTTGAGGTAAATGTTTAACTCACATGCCTGTACTTTGTTTGGCTGGAAATCACAGGTGTGGGTTCAATCCCAGACCTGAAGGGAAGCTAGGGGCCATAGTCCCAGTGGTTCCATCAGGCTCCATTGGACCTGCAAACCTGGTCCCCACCTTTTTTTTTTTTTTT
>NW_006922392.1:105132-106993 GCF_000298275.1 Orycteropus afer afer | reverse complement strand
CGTTGCATAGTATTCCATTGTGTGAATGTACCATAGTTTGGTTATCCATTCCTCAGTTGATGGACATCTAGGTTGCTTCCATGTTTTGGCTATTGTAAGTAGTGCTGCGATGAACATCAGCGTGCATATATCTGTTCTTGTTATGGCTCTCACTTCTTTAGGGTATATACCTAGTAATGGGATGGCTGGGTCAAATGGAAACATGATCTTTTTTAAAAATTATTTTTTTTAATGGAAATATAATTTATGTGCAGTGAAATACACAAAACCAAAGTGACATGGGTCAGTGCATTTTTTTTTTGCAGTGTTCCCTCCCAGTCCTTCCCACCCCCTGTAACCAACAAAGAAAGTTTCCTTGCATATATAAACCGTTCCTTGACTTTTTACAATAATGAACTAATACTGTCCCTCTGTGATTGACATATTTCACTCAGCATAATGTTCTCCAATTTCATCCACTTATTGAGTGTTTTGCAGATTCTATACTATTCTTGGGAGCTCTGGTGGCGCAGTGCCTAAGGCACTTGACTGCTAACCAGAAGGCTGGCAGTTCAAATCCACCAGTGACTCCTCGGAAGGAAGATTGGGCAATCTACTTTTGTAGTGATAACTGCCTTGGAAACCCAAGGAGGGGTAGCTGTGAGTCAGGTTTGACTCGATGGCACATAACAACAACTTTTTTCTTCAGTGTTGTGTAGTATTCCATCATGCGCATGTATCATAGTTTGGTTATCCATTCTTCTGTTGAAGGCATCTAAGGTATTTCCATCTTTTTGCTATTGTAAGTAGTTACAAGCATGATCTTATGTAACAATGACCCATCATGAAGTAGGCATTGCTACTGCATCCATACTGTTACTGCTAATTTATTATCAACGTCATTTACAACTGAGGAAATGGTAGCTGGTACCATCTGAACCCCACCTTCTTAGCGTTGGGGGTCTCACTAGTTTCTACTCCGTTGTGTTACTTTCTCACACGTCCTCTCTGCCATCTGTGGCTGTATTTTGATAAACATCTTTGTTTTAATGCAGGATTTAGCATCTATTATCCACTTGTTTAACTTTTTATTAGCGGTGGTGGGAGAATACAGAAACTGAAAATGCTTAATGAGAAATGCTTATTGGCATTTTATGTGTAATTTAAAACAGTCGTGTATGGGAACGCCACGCTGACATTGTCAGGCAGCCCGAGAAGGTGAGCTGCCTCACCTTGTTCTACCTAGGACGTGGTGGAGCGTGTTGGGCGTTAGCCGCTCATTGGTTAATCCTGTCTGTGGGCGTGTCCGTCTCACTTGCCCGGCTTGAAGGCGGAGCTCCTGCTCAGCCCTGACCTGCAGATCGGGGTTTCCCGCCGGGGGTCTGCTGTTGTTGCCGTAGCGCTTGGTTGCTGGGCCTCTGCCCTGTTCAGGCATCGTCAGGCTCTAACCCAGTGGCTGTTTGGGTCCGGACAGCAGTCTTTAGCAAGCTGTTAGAGTCCTCGCATCAAAAGGAGGATCGCGATGGCGTCAGTGGCAGGATTAGAATCAGACTCCAAAGCCGTAGGAAGCCTCCCCGCCGCTCTTACTCTATGTTAAGCGGTTCCTGTGTTAGCAGAGTGATGCTACAGCATTTTACATGGAGGTTTATTAAATGCATTTTCTATCATTGCTGCTGTTTTTATAATGGTCTTTCCTAGTGAGACCTGAAGCCCTGAAATGAGGGTGTCCTGCATTAGAGCAGTATTTGATAAGATATTGATAAGTATTTGATAATCTCTATTCTTTATCCCGGGAGCTCTGGTAGCATAGTGGCTAAAGCACTTGACTGCTAACCAGAAGGCTGGCGGTTCAAACCCACCAGCCACTCCTCAGAAGGAAGGT
>NW_006922392.1:99991-104717 GCF_000298275.1 Orycteropus afer afer | reverse complement strand
GGAACTGCACCACAGGGTCTCCAAGGCTGTCAATCTTTACAGAAGCAAAGCCCAAACCACACCCACTGCTGTGGAGTCTATTCTGACTCACAGCCCCCCTAGAGGACAGAGTGGAACTGCCCTACAGGGTTCCAAGGCTGTCATCTGAGTGGAAGCTGACTGCCTCATTTTTCTCCCATGAAGCAGGCCAGTGCTTTAGCCACCTTGCTACCAGAGCTCCTATATATTCCATAAACTCTTCCCTATTCAATTTAAAAAATAAACGTGTTTGGTGTTATAAGTTACTTTTTTTTGAGGGAGTGGTAGGAATTGGCTCCCAGGGCCTGAAGTGAGTCATGTATCTGATTCTGTCCAGGTTGACTAGAACTCTGCGAGACCTCGTGTTACTTCATCTGGAACCAAGGGAAACAACACATTGTGTTTCTCTGGACATTAAGTAGGAAGATTGATTTAATAAAATTGGTGCTAGGATTTCAGCCAAGAGGCCGTTCTTTTTGATTTGGTATTAAAGTTGTTGCTTTAAGTTTCTCTGGGGACTCAGATAGATTTAGTAGCATCTGAAACCCCAGTTTATAGTGAAGATCAATGAAGAAGAACTTGATAAATGAAGACCAAGGCCAAGCACTGAAAAAAAAATAAACTGTCATCCAGTCAGGTACATCGTGTCATCTATTAAGGCGTTTCACTCAGGCTCTATAAAGTAGTCTCTGGAGAAGGATGTCATGCTGGTTGAAGTAGATGGTCAGTGAAAAAGAGGAAGACCCTCAGTGAGATGGGTGGACATAGTGGCTGCAATGATGGGCTGCAGCGTTGCAAGGATTGTGAAGCTGGCACAGGACCGGGCGGTGTTTCCTTCTGCTGTAATCGTGGGGTCACTGGGAGTTAGAACCTACTTGACAGCAGCTAACAATGACAACAACAATAGGGTAAAAAACTCACTGCTATAGAGTCTGTCGACTCACAGCAACCCCTCCTTGGGTTTCCTAGGCTGTCAGTCTTCACAGAAGAAAAGCCCAAACCACACCTATTGCCATGGAGTCGATTCTGGCCCACAGCGCCCCTAGAGGACAGAGTGGAACTGCCCCACAGGGTTTCCAAGGCTGTCAGTCTTCACAGAAGCAAAGTCCAAACCACACCCGCTGGAAGCAAAGCCCAAACCAAATTCACTGCCATTGACTTGACTTGGCTCATAGCGACCCCTCCTTGGGTTTCTGAGACAGTTATCTCTATGGAAGTAGATTGCCCAACCTTCCTTCCAAGGAGTGGCTGGTGGGTTTGAACCGCCAGCCTTCTGGTAGCAGTCAAGTGCCTTAGGCACTACGCCACCAGAGCTCCCCAACCATAGCGTGGGAAAGCCAATATCTGTATCAGTTCCACTTGAGCTGAGTGGTCCTCCAAGTCCCTTCTCTGTGTCCGTTGTCACCTCTTTAAAATGGATGTCCTGATGATACTGCCTCGTAAAAGTAAAACTGCTCTGAAGGCTTAGGAAGGAAAGTACTATATCATTAATGTAGGTGTCGTCTCTGGCCCCGGGGAGGGTACAAAGGTAAAATTAGGAACCCGCAGATCTTGCCCTCAAGAAAACACTAAAGGGAAGCAATCCAGGCGTTCCTGAAAGCTGGAGGTAGGACGCTGGTCCGTTACATGCCAGGACCTGTGCTCAGGCTCCGGGCGGGCCGTGGGGGGCAGGAACAGAGCTGGGCCCTGCCCTTGTGGAATGTATGGGAATAGATGGGTGTGAGAGCCGTGATTGGGGTAGGCTGGACTGGAGTTAGTGTTAACCAGATGGAGGGAAGAAGCAAGACTTTGCAGCAGATAATTAAGTGTTCAGATGAAGTCATTGAGCAGGAGTTAGACTTGAGAACCCAAGTTTGAGAGCTGTCTGGAATCGTGGTAGATATTAGGAGTCAGCAGCTAGTCCCAAATGTGGGCGTTAAGGTGGCCGTCAACTTGGCTGGGCCTGGTGGCGTGGCTGGGCAGCTGGAGGTAGTTATTTCCCACGGTGACATTGCTGATTGACTCCATGGTGGCATCTGCAGGAGCAGCTGAATAGCTGCCTTAGAGATGTGGTCTGCTCCTGGTATGTAAGGACAGGCTTTGAGGAAGATCTCCAACTTTTGACACGCTTGAACCCTGCACGTAGGTAGCCAAGTTCTTGTTCAGCAGCCTGGCATGCCCTGCTGATCTTGAGACTTGAATTAGTGGCCTGCTCTGTTGCTTGATAATATCGGGACTGTACCTTTTTACTTGTCGACCTTGGGCTTGTCAGCCTCAGCAGCCAGCAGGTGTCTGAGTGAAGAGATGCCTTCAGCTTCCATGGGCCGCGAGCAGGAGGCAGAGCTGAAGCCCAAGGTTGAGGAGCTTTCACCCAGACCTTAGAGCCTGGCACTTGGAACTTGGACTTAAAGCCTGCATATTGTAAGAGAATAAACTCCCCCTTGTGGTACATTCTTGTTGGAGCGGCACTAGGAAACCAAAGCACCTAGAAAGAAAACTGAAGGTCGCCCTTCACGTGTGGGTTGGCTTATGTGCCCAGCACATGTTGTCGGGCTGAGATGATTGTCATGGTCTTAGCATTTTAGAATCACACCTTCCAGCTTTCTGGGTCTGGAGTGTGGGGTGGGCCCTGTTTTTAGACGGTGGGCAGAACACAGGTGGAAGTGCTGATTCACCACAGTGGTGATGTTTCCTGAGTCGTAACTGTGACCCGGGCTCCGTGCCGGGTCCTAACCCTTTACCTGGTTTGTCCGTTTCTTTCTTAAGCTTCCTAACCAGCTTCTATGATAGGTACTGTCACCCTCCCTGTATTTTAGAAGAAATTGGGGTTGAGAGGTAAGAAACTCCTTCAAATGCTGCCTGTCAGTCAGATGACAGGAAGGCTGCCTTGGGTTTCTAGCAGCAGGGAACTCACTTGTGACCGTGTGAGCATTTTTGGCGTAATGTGGAGACGCAGCCTTGACGGACGTGAGTGAAGGAATGGGAGGAGAGGGGCTGGAAGCGGCGAGTGGACACCAGTCAGTCTTCAGCACATCTTGCTGAGCAGAAAGCAGAGAAATTGGGTGGTAGTTGGGGGGACACAGAGCTAAGGCCTTTGGGTGGTGGTTTGAGAGGTAAAAGGAGTTAGTGTGTTTGTGAGCTGATGGGATGCTCCAGTAGAAAGAGGAAATGGATGGTTGGTGGCAGGAAGTGGACAGCTGTGGGAGCAGTGCCCTTGTTAGGGAAGAGCAGGTGGGACCTGGTACGCGCTGGAAGGGCTCGTCCTTGGTCTCAGCGTCTTAGTCATCGACTGCTGCTGTGACGGATGTACCACAAGTGGGTGGCTTTGGCAAACAAATTTACTTTCTCCCAGTTTGGGAGGCTGGAAGTCTAAGTTGAGGGCACCACCTCCAGGGAAGGCTCCTTGTCTATTCACTTCTGGTCCGGGCTGCTTGGAGATCTCCACGTGGCATGGTATCTGTCTCCTCCCGTCTCTACTTGCCCCTCTGTCTTAATGTATTCTTTTTATATCTCATCTCAAGGGTAAGTAACTTAAAAAATACTCTGGTAACACGATGGATCGACAGAGTGGCTGCCACGACGGGCTCAGGTGTAGCGGTGATTGTGAGGACGGTGCAGGCCTGGACAGTGTTTCGTTCTGTTGTACGTGGGTCAGTGTGCGTTGGAACCAACTCGACAGTGCCTGACGACGACAGCATACTGATGTGGCCTTTCAACGTGATAAAGAAAACTCCATTCCCACGTGGGATTACGTCCACAGGTATAGGACCATGATTTGTAGCACATGTTTTGGGGAACCCAGTTCAATCCATAGCAGTCATGGATAGCTGATGCAGAGTCATGGGAGGGAAGGCAGTTAGTTACAGAGAGACGCAGGGCGGTAGGTCGATACGGAGGTTAGACCTTGTGGACCTTCTCTTCTGAATGTCTCAATGAGGGAAAAAACAGCAAGCAAGATCAGCTGTGAGGCCAGATGGAGCAGGTGTTTTCCAAGTCTGAATTCCAATCCAAAGTCCTCAGGGTGGGGGGACATCCTGTTTGGTCACTGCGTTACGTTACCCTTTCTGTTATATAGATGGTCTCTAGGGAACACTAGTTTTATTCTATAGAACTCAGTTGTCACACATTTAAAAATGTCTATTTTGGAACTTTAGATACTTGATAACAGGCGTCCACACCACTCCTCTGTCAGTTAGTCGCACTGTGGTGGCTTGTGTGTTGCTGTGGGGCTGGAAAGTAGGCCACAGGTATTTCAAATACTAGGGTCACTCATGGCGGGCGGGTTTCAGTGGCACTTTCTGATGAAGACAGACTCGGAAGAAGGACCTGTTGATCTGCTTCTAACAAAATTGGTCTGTGGAACCCTTCTGTGCAGTGGGGGACATTGTCTGAGGGCCCGTGGAACCCTGTGCAGTGGGGGACATTGTCTGATGGCCCGTGGAACCCTTCTGTGCAGTGGGGGACATTGTCTGATGGCCCGTGGAACCCTTCTGTGCAGCGGGGACATTGTCTGATGGCCCGTGGAACTCTGTACAGTGGGGGACATTGTCTGAGGGCCTGTGGAACCCTTCTGTGCAGCGGGGACATTGTCTGAGGGCCCGTGGAACCCTGTGCAGTGGGGGACATTGTCTGATGGCCCGTGGAACCCTGTACAGTGGGGGACATTGTCTGATGGCCCGTGGAACCCTTCTGTGCAGTGGGGACATTGTCTGGTGGCCCGTGGAACCCT
>NW_006922392.1:93577-99871 GCF_000298275.1 Orycteropus afer afer | reverse complement strand
CTGTGCAGTGGGGACATTGTCTGGTGGCCCGTGGAACCCTTCTGTGCAGTGGGGACATTGTCTGAGGGCCCCTGGAACCCTTCTGTGCAGCGGGGCATTGATGGGGCTGGAGGGCGAGCCCCTCAGGTGGGAGGGCACTGACAGTGCACTGAGCAGGAACTGCCTCTTCAAAGGAGAGTCGGCCTTTCTGACTTAGGTGGAGGAAGGCTTTTAGGACCTTCGTTTGCTGACGTGACACCCCTCGAAATGAGAAGGAAGAGCCGCAAACATCACTAGTGATTAGAACGTGGACTGTACAACGTGTGAATCTAGGAAACTGGCAGAAATGAAATGGAGCACTTGCAGAGCAAGGTGCTAGGCATGAGTGAGCTGACCTGGACTGGCATTGGCCGTCCTGCATCAGACAGTCATGTGGTCTCCTGTGCCAGGAACGGCAGATTGGGGAGGAACGGCACCGCATTCATTGTCAGAAAGCACATTCAAGATCCATCCTGAGGTACAGTGCCGCCAGCGATAGGACAACACCCGTATGGCTATGAGGAAGGTGAGTGCACGTGACTGTCAGTCAAGTTTATGTACCAACCACTAATGCCAAAGTTGATGGAATTAAAGATTTTCACCAACTTCTGCAGCCTGAAATTGATCAGACACGTAGTCGAGATGCATAGATAATTATTGGTGCTTGGAATGCAAAAGTTGGAGACAAGAAGCATTGCTAGTTGGGAAATATGGCCTTGGGGACAGAAACGATGCCAGAGGTCACGTGATGGAATGTTGCAGACCAGTGATGTGCTGACTGCAAGTGCCTTTTCAATAGCATACATGTGACGGTACACACAGCCCTCGCCAGGCGGGACCCACAGGAGTCAGAGGGGCCAGCTCTGTGGAAAGAGACGATGGAGAAGCTCATGTCATCAGTCAGAGCAAGGCCAGGGCCCACTACAGAACAGGCCATCAGTGGCTCATATGCAAGTTCAAGTTCAAGCTGAAGATAATCAAAACAAGTCCACAAGAGCTGGAGTATGACCTTAAGTATATCCCACTTGAACTTAGACACCGTCTGAGGAATAGATTTAACACACTTGAACACCAATGTCGGAAAGCCAGACGAATTGTGGGATGACCTTAAGGAGATCATCCATGAAGAAAGCAAAAACTCATTAAAAAGACAGGAAAGAAAGAAAAGTCCAAAGTGGATGTCAGAACATCCTCTGGAGCTTGCTCTTGAACTCATAGTAGCTGGAACAGATGGAAGAAATGAGGAAGTAAAAGAGACGAACAGAAGGTTTCAAAGGGCAGCTCAAAAAAGACAAAGTGCAGGTATACCTCAGAGATATTGTGGGCTCGCTTCCAGACCGTGTCAATAAAGTGGGATCGAAATAAAACAAGTCACACGCCACGCGTTTGTTGGTTTCCAGTGCATGTAAGTTCTGTTGATACTCTAGTCTGTTAAGTGTGCAGTAGCATGATCAGAAGGTTTGAACTGTGGTAAGAATGACCCAAATGTGACACAGAGACGCAAAGTGAGCATGTGCTGTTGGAAAAATGGCATCGGTAGGTTTGTGTGTGCAAGGTTCCCACAGACCTTCAACGTGCAAGCAACGCAGTATCTGTGGAGTGTTAAGTCAAGCAAAGCACGACAAAACGAGGTCTGCCTGGGAGTGTTCTAATGAAATGTGCAAAGAACCGGAAGGGGAGAACACGCTCAGCATGTCTCAGGCTGAAAGAACTGAAGAAAAAAATTCAAGCCTCGAGTTGCAATATTGAATGATTCTGTGAGCAAAATATTGACCGATGCAGGAAGCATCAAACAAAGATGGCAGGAATACACAGAGTCACTGCAGCAACAAGAGTTAGACTGCACAGATCAGTACATTTGTAAAACAGTTAACGTTTTCCGTGATGTAGCGCCGTTCTCCTTTGTTCATTCTGGTTGTACTGTTTCCTGTGCTCTAGTTTTCCTGCCCCCTTATCTTCTCATCTTTGCTTCAAAGTCATTTTTGACCATTTGAGCTCTTACAACTGATTTGTTAAGTGAGCTCATTACTTGTGGGTGACCTTCTTTATTTTATGGGCCATGTGTTGTTTAGCTAAAAGGTGACCTCGAGTTAATTTTGGTTCTAGATTTAAAGACTGTCTCGAGGAGGTAGTCTCAGGGAGCCCTGTGGTCTCAACTGGCCTGGTAATCTGGTCTTTCATAGGTGTTTCTTCTACATTTTCCTCCTGTTTCAGCAGGAGCCGTGTATTGTGGCCCTGATCAGACGAGCTGTTATTGGTAGTGGGGCACCATCTAGTTCTTCTGGTCTCAGGTAGATGAGGCTGTGGTTCATGTAGACAGTTAATTCTATATACACTTTCTTCTCTGAGTCTTTGGTTGCCTTCTTTTGTGTTTGTTCTGGATGAGGAAGGAACAATACAGGTGCTCCCCAGTTTACAAATGAGATTAGTCTCTTTCTGTGTCTTTAAGAATTAGTAGCTCAGTTGAACGGGTGCATGTGGTTCTTATTTAGCCTGCCTTTAGTGCAAGAAAAGGAGCTCTGGTGGCTTGGTGCCAAAGGCTAACCAGAAGATTGGTGGTTCAAACTTCCCAGCCACTCCGCGGAAGGAAGATGGGGCGGTCTACTTCCGCATAGGCTTACCACCTTGGAAACCCAGTGGGCGTCTCTGTGAGTTGGAATTGGCTCAATGGCAGTGAGTGTTTTGGTTTTTAGCGCGAGAGAAGCCTGGAAGACCCTTCGGTGATTTTTACGCGCTGCGTATGCAGCAAGTGAAGGCGATGGTGGTGGACGGTTTGTGAGGAGCAGGGGCTGGTTCAGTTGTGTGAAAGCAGGGCTCTGAGCTGGTGTTTCCCCAGTTACGGTCAAGGAAGCTCGGAAATGGCGCCATCTTGCTCAGAGATGAGTGTGGGTAGCTTGGAATGTGTGTCGCTCTCTACGGCGCTGCCAGAATTCCAGGCTCACGCATCAGGCTCCCGGAAGGGCTCAGAACCTCTTCCGAGTCTCCTGCTCCAGGGCTTTGACCCGTAATTGTTCCTGTCCCAGGACCATGACACATCACCCACGTTGGAAAAATTGACATCCATTCCTGTTTCACTTCGTCGGCCATGACAGAACTGGTTCAAAGTCCTGCTTTAAAGCGCGAGTAGGAGTTGTCTGTAAGTTGGATGTAGCCATATCTTAGAAGGCAGCCCACGAGCTTAAAAAGACCCCAGACACAGCTCACCCCACTGGGATGTAGAACCCACACTTTATTAGCTACATTATGCCAGTTAGCCGAGTTGTCCCATAAGACTGTGGTCCTAAGTTTTCTACCCCAGAAAACCAAGCTCCCAAGGTATTTGGTTATGTCTGAGGAGTGTCTGAAATTGTCTCCCCATGTGGTTTATTACATACATGGATATACAAGCATGCATACACACGCCGTATGTACATATGCCTACAGATCCATCTGTCTGTGCGCACATATGTGCTCACAGATTCACACCCATGCACATATGTGTCTGTATAGGCCGTCCTGGGGTTATGAACAAGATCCATTGCGAACTGCATCTTTAAGCGTTTGTCACTGCTTTGAACCAGTTCTGCCTGGTTCAGTCATGGCTGAGGAAGTGTCCATGGAACAGAGCCACATGTTAAAATGTGTGTTGAGCTAGAAAGGTGGCCAGAACAGGGAAAATTGCAGGTCGAAGCCTCACCAGAAACTTACTTCTGCTCTTACGGGGGGACGGCAGTGTAGCACGCATAGCAGCCAGTCTCTTGTCCTTGGATTTTGAGCACAGTCTGAAGCAGTGCTGCCCTGCTCAGGGATGGTGGTGCCCTGCTCAGGGGTGGTGGCGCCCGGCTCCGGGATGGTGGCATCCCTCTGGAACATGGCAGTCGGTGCACTGCTCTGAATGCATGGCACACTCCTGCAGTCCTGACGCCAATCCCGTCTCACACATCGGGTTCCTGAAATGGCTCACTGCGCCTCTTCCCAGTCTCCATTAGGGCTTTGACCTATGTTTTTCCCTGTTCTGGGTACTGAGCTACATCTACCAAATTGGAAAACTTGGAGCGTGTTCCTGTTCTGTCTTAGTGGCCCTGGCAGAAGAGGTTTAAAGGGCGTAAGTCGCAGTGTCTGCAGGTTGAACCTTCATAACCTGGACACGGCTATGTGTGTGTGTAACCACACACGTGTTTTGGTGGTGGTTGGTGGTGTTGCAGGGGAATGCACCCTCCACGTGCCCGCTGACCCCCTGGTTCAGTAATGGGCCTGTGCTCAGGGCCCGGGTTTGGAACCTTTGTCAATTTCACGGCATCTGCCATCTTTCTTCTGTGGAACTTTCTCCTCCGTCTCACGGCTTCTTGGACGTTACCCTCCTCTGCTTTGCTTCCTGGTGTTTCTTCCCCATACTCTTCTTCCTCCTCCGTTCTCACCGTCCTGTCCTGTGGCCCAGCCTGCTGCTCGTCTGTGTTAAGCTCAGCGTGACGTCCCAGCACCCCCAGGTGTCAGTACTGTGCTTCGTGCAGCAGGTACAGAGATGAACAGGAGGAAGGCCCCTGTCCTCCAGGAGCTCGCGTTCCAGGGTGGCTGCTTCCTTGGCCCAGAGGCTCGAGGATTTCCAGCCTACGAGGGTTCTCGTCCGAGCTCTGCCACGCAGTGTCTGTGAGGACAAATCATTTATCTCCTGTCCCCATCTTCTTCCTCTGTGAGTTGGAGGTCAATGCAATTACCTCCACGGGGCTCTTGGGAGAACCGAGCGCTTTCATCGTGGCTTTGAACTGGATTGGACCTGTCAGTCATGGCCAATGCAGCAAAATGGGGACAGGCTAAATATGTAAAATGTAGGTGGATTGGAATGGGAATGGAAAAATGACAAGTTGGAGCCCCAGAATGAGAGTCTTGGAGGAGGTGTAGTGAGCCTTTTCGGGAGCCTGATGTGAGAGACTGGATTACTGCCATGTTCTGGTTCCCTAGTGCTGCTCTGACAGGAATATACCACCAATAGGATGGCCTTAACAAACAGGAGTTTATTCTCTCACAGTTTGGAGGCTTTAAGTCCAAGTTTGAGAGTCTTGGAGGAGGTGTAGTGAGCCCTTTCGGGAGCCTGATGCGAGAGGCTGGATTATTGCCAGGACTGCAGAGAGTGACTCCCCTTAAGGTGGCACAGTTGGCTGGCGTCTTTGAGCAGGGCATCACTGTTTCTGACTCTGCTGGTCAAGATGTGTGGTTGCTATGCAACGCCAATGCTGCCCTTGTTTTCTACGAGGGTGATTAGTTTGTGGCAGAATGTCAGCTGGTACTGTTTCCTGTTCTGGCTACCGTTTCAGTACCCCACATTTTACACCTTCAGGTCTGTTCAGGTGTCACGTCATCAGCCGTGACTGAACCAGGAAGAACCAGTTTGAAGCCCTGGGTTCAGTACCATTAAGAGTATAGAACAGGGCTTGCCACACGGGAAGCACTCAGAAAATGACTGCAGTTTTTACTACCCCTCTCCCATTCAATATTCAGGTAACAATTGAGTTCACATTGTTTAGGCCTTTGTTCAAATGTCACTTAGAGAATCTGTCCCTGGCCACTTGTTTTAACATCTTTACTTGTTATCAGTCTGTGCCCCTCTTCTTCGTTATTTTTCTTCAGAGTACTTACTGCTACTCCGTAATATGTCTTTATCTGTTATCGCTGTGCCCCCCGGATGGGAGCTGCAGAGCGTCAGGGCCTTGGGTTCCTTGCCGCCTCACTCTGGCACCCAGAGGTGTGTCTGGCCCAGTGTGGGCAGTCAGTGGAGAGCTGCTGAGTGAACGAGAAGATACAACGTCCATTTAGAGTCATCCAGTGTTCACCCATTTTGTCGCGGTTCACCATTCCTCACAGTTTACTCTTTCGTTTTGAATTCCATTTCATTTTTGCTGAAGTATATTCTTTAATAGTTCTTACTGGTGATGAAAGGAGCCCTGGTGGCATGGTGGTTAAGTGCTCTGCTGCTAACTGAGAGGTCTGCTCTGTGGGAGAGAGATATGGCAGTCTGCTCCTGTAAAGATCAGAGCCTTGGAAACCCTATGGGGTAGTTCCACTCTGTCCTCTAGAATTCTAGAGTTGGAATTCACTCGACAGCAGTGGCTTTGCTTCCATAAAGATGTTGTTGTTAGGTGCCGTTGAGTCGTCTCTGACTCATAATGACCTTATGTACAGCAGAATGAAACACTGCGTGGTCCTGTGCCAGCCTCATAATCTGTAAAGATGACAGCCTTGGAAACCCTGTGGGGCAGTTCCACTCTGTCCTCTAGGGGCGCTGTGGGTCAGAATGGACTC
>NW_006922392.1:90761-93477 GCF_000298275.1 Orycteropus afer afer | reverse complement strand
TCCACTCTGTCCTCTAGGGGCGCTGTGGGTCAGAATGGACTCCACGGCAGTGGGTGTGGTTTGGGCTTTGCTTCTGTGAAGACTGACAGCCTTGGAAACTATGGTGCAGTTCCACTCTGTCCTCTAGGGGAGCTGTGAGTCAGAATCGACTCCATGCAGTGGGTGTGGTTTGGGCTTTGCTTCTGTAAATATGACAGCCTTGGAAACCCTGTGGGGCAGTTCCACCCTGTCCTCTAGGGGTGCTGTGAGTCAGAATCGACTCCATGGCAGTGGGTGTGGTTTGGGCTTTGCTTCTGTAAAGATTGACAGCCTTGGAGACCCTGTGGGGCAGTTCCACCTCTGTCCTCTAGGGGCGCTGTGAGTCAGAATCGACTCCATGCAGTGGGTGTGGTTTGGGCTTTGCTTCTGTAAATATGACAGCCTTGGAAGCCCTGTGGGGCAGTTCCACTCTGTCCTCTAGGGGCGCTGTGAGTCAGAATTGACTCAGTGGTAATGAGTGTCAGTGATAAACTCTGTTTTTGTTTAAAAGTATCTTTATTGTCTTGTCACTTTGATGAGAGTTTAGTTCGTTGTGGAGTTCTAGGGGGTAGGGCTTTCTTCTCTATACTTTGTAGATGGAGTTAGCATTATTTTGTCTTCTGGCTGTGTTATTGGTCTAATTATTTTTGTCTGTGGCAGTGAGCGATTTCCCTATTATCTAGGTGTGAATTTATTTTTATTTATTCTGTTTAAGACTTGTGCTTCTATTGTTTCAAATTCTTTTGCTTTTAGGAGTTTTCAGCATTTGTAGTCTCTCCCTGAGGGTTCTGTTTCAGAAGTTGTTGTCCCATGGCCTTGGGTTGGCTCTGACTCCCCACAACCCCAGGTACCACAGTGAAACACTGTCCGCTCCTAGTCCCATCATCATAATACTTGATTTGCTGGCCCATCGTTGCAGCCGCTGTGTCAGTCCCTTTCACTGAGGGTCTTCTCTTTGTTCGTTGACTCTCTACCAAGCGTGATACTCTCCTCCAGGGACCGGTCCCTTCTGACAGCATGACCAAAGTACGTGAGACGAAGTCTGGCCATTCTTGCTCTGAGGAACATTTGGCTGTCTTCTTCCAGGACAGATGTGTGTTTGTTTTTCTGGCCGTCCGTGGTGTTTTCCGCATTCTTCACCAGCACCACGGTTCACATGCACCAGCTCTTCTTCAGTCCCCCTTATTCATTGTCCAGCTCTCAGAAACCTAGGAGGCTGTTGAAAATACCGTGGCTTGGGTTGGGCGGACCTTAGTCTTCAGAGTGGCATCTTGGCTTTTTTACACTTTACAGGGCTTTTGCAGTCCATTTGCCCAGTGCAATATGTTGTCTGATTTCTTGACTGCTGCTTCCACAGGCACTGACTGTGGATCCAAGGAAAATGAAATCCCTGACGGAAAGTTGCCGGGAGTCCTATCTTGCAGTTTGTTCTTTCTGATGACTTTTGTTTGTGGTACAGTTGAGACTGTCTCTTCAGCAGGATTTTAATCCTTCAGACGTGTTGCTTCTTCAGAAGTGTCACTCCTGAGAGGGTCTGTGTTTGCTTCAGCCAGGTTGCCGTCGGGTTGTCACCTGTCCGGGAGCACTTTGCTTAAGGTGATGTGAGCTTGAGTCCCGAATCACACGCGGGCAAGCCCTTGTTTACTGTTTTTGCCTCGAACCACAAGCGCAGAACGCAGACCCAGAGAGAGCGTCTCAGTTCCTTCCGTGCAGAACAGAAAGGCTGCTCCTCCTGTTTTCGGTTCCATTTTTCAGGCAGTTGTAAAACAGCTTAATAAAACACTTCTCCATTATACCTCTGCAAACAGTGATTCACAGATGGTTTTAAGTCGTGAAGGATTCAGAGGCAAACAGAGTGGCATTTGACAGTACACACGTCTTTCCTTTTTGACTCCCCGTCTCCCTCCTGTAACCTGTGGCAGCCTCTCATCTTCTGTCCTGGTGGGTTTGTCTAATCCAGATACCATCCATGAATGTGATCAAACCATAGTTGTACTTTTGTGTCTGGTCTGTATCACTTAGCATAACGTTTTCAACGTTCACCTGTGTGGTAGCGTGTACCAGGACTTCACTGATCTTTACGGCCAACTGATACTCCTTGTGTGCACACCCTACACTTGGTTGATCCACTCATCTGTTGATGGGCACTTGGGTTGTCTCCTCCTTTTGGTTCTTGTGAATAATGCTGCAGTGAACACCGCTGTGCGAGAGGCTGTTCGAGACACTGCTTTCAGTTCTTTGGGCCTGTACTTAGGAGTGGAATTGCTGGATCGTGTGGTAATTACACGTTTAACCTTCTGAGGAATGACCACATCGTTAGGCCACTTTACATCCCTGACAGCAATCGACTGGTGCTTTGCTTTCTCTGCATCCTTGCTGACACTTGTTATTTTCCGTCCTTTTTTTTTTCAATGATGGCATTCTTAGTGGGTCCACCACTCGCCTGTCAGTTTGTCGTACTGTGGTGGCTCGTGTGCTAGTGTGAGGCTAGAGGCTGTGCCACTGGTATTTCAAATGCTTTCAGGGTCACCCATGGTGGACAGGTTTCTGTGGACATTCCAGACTGAGACAGACTTGGAAGAAGGAAGGGGCCATCCATTTCTCAAAGAATTGGTCAGTGAAAACCTTGTGAATAGCAGTGAAACACTGTCTGACATAGTACTGGAAAACTTTATGAGTAGTCCTGAAACATTGTCCA
>NW_006922392.1:83640-90266 GCF_000298275.1 Orycteropus afer afer | reverse complement strand
TCAAATTTTCGCACCAACCACCAAAGCCAAAGATGAAGAAATTGAAGATTTTTACTGACTTCTGCAGTCTGAAATCGACCAAACATGCAATCAAGATGTGTTGATTATTACTAGCAATTGGAATGCAAAAGTTTGAACAAAGAAGAATCATCAGTAGTTGGAAAACACAGCCTTGGTGATAGAAATAACACTAGAGATCCCAGGATAGGATTTTACAAAACCAATGACTTGCAAATACCCTTTTTTTTTAGCAACACAAATGGTGGCTATACACATGGACCTTGCTAGATGAAATATACAGGAATCAGATCGACTACATCTGTGTCAAGAGGCGATGGAGAAGCTCAATATCTTGAGCCAAAACAAGGCTGGGAGCAGACTGTGGAATAGACCATCAACTGGTCATATGCAAGTTCAAGCTGAAGCTGAAGAGAATTAAGTCCACGAGGGCGAAAATATGACCTTGATTATATCCCCCCTGAGTTTCGATGCCATCTAAAGAATGGATTTGATGCACTGAACATCAGTGATTGAAAACCAGAGGAATTGTGGGATGAAATCAAGAGCATCATCCATGAAGAAAGCAAAAGAGACAGGAAAGGAAGCAAAGACCAAAATGGGTGACAGAATTGACTCTGAAACTTGCCCTTGAGCGGAGAGCAGCTAAAACAAGTGGAAGAAATGACCAGATAAAGGAGCTGAACAGAAGATTTCAAAGAGCAGCTCAAGAAGACAAAATCAATTATTATAATGAAATGTACAAAGACCTGCGTTAGAAAACCTAATGGGAAGAACATTCTTAGCATTTCTCAAGCTGAAAGAACTAAAGAAAAACTTCAAGCCTCGAGTTGCGGTATTGAAAGATTCTATGGGCAGATTGTTGATTGATGCAGGAAACATCAGAAGAAAATGGAAGGAATATACAGAGTCACTGTACCAAAAAGAATTGTTCGATGTTCATCCATTTCAGGCGGTGGCACATGTTCAAGAATCGATGGCATTGAAGGGAGAAATCGAAGCTGCACTGAAGGAATTGGCAAAGAGCAAGGCTCCGGGAATTGACGGAGTACCCACAGATGTTTCAACAAACAGATGCTGCACTGGAGGCAATTTCTCATCTAGGCCAGGAAATTTGGAAGACAGCTTCCTGGACAAATGACTGGAAGAGATCCATATTTAGACCCATTCCAAGGAAAGGTGATCCAACAGAATGTGGAAATTATCCAACAATATCATTAATATCGCCCTCAAGTAAAATCTTACTGATGATAATTAAAAAATGGTTGCAGCAGTATATTGACAGGGAACTTCCAGAGGTGCAAGCTGGATTCAGAAGAGGACGTGGAATGAGGGCTATCATTGCTGCTGTCAGATAGATCTTGGCTGAAAGCAAAGAATACCAGAAAGATGTTTGCTTGTGTTTTATTGACTATGCAAAGGCATTCGATTGTGTGGATCCTAACAAATTATGGATAACATTGAGAAGAATGGGAATTCCCGAACACTTGATTGTACTCATGAGGAACCTGTGCATGGGGATACTACATGGTTCAAAATCAGGAAGGCAGTGTGTCAGGATTGTATCCTCTCACCATACTTACTCAGTCTGTATGCTGAACAAATAACCTGAGAAGCTGGACTATATGAAGAACAACACGGCATCAGGGTACAACCTTGCTGAGAGTGAAGATGACTTGAGGCACTTACTGATGAAGATTAATGACTGTAGTCTGCGGTATAGATTACACCTCAGTGTAATGAAAACAAAAACCCACACCAGTGGGCCAGTAATCAGCATCATGATAAATGGAAAAAAGATTGAAGTTGTCAAATATTTCGTATTGCTTGGTTGCACAATCAACACCCGTAGAACCAGCAGTCAAGAAATTAGATGATGTATTATTGCATTGGGCAGATCTGCTGCAAAACACCTCTTTCAAGTGCTGAAGAGCAAAGATGTCTCTTTGAAGACTAAAGTGCGCCTGACCCAAGCCATGATCTTTTCAATTGCCTCGTATGCATGTGAAAACTGGACAATGAATGGGGAAGACTGAAGAAGAGTTGATTCTTGTGAGTTGTGGTGCTGGCGAAGAATGCTGAAAGTCCCATGAACTGCTAGAAGAACTGACAAATCTGCCCTGGAAGAAGTGCAGCCGGAATGTTCCTTGGAAGTGAGAATGGGCAGTTCGTCTCACCTACTTTGGTCGTGTTTTCAGAAGGGACCATTCCCTGGAGAAGGATGTCATGCTTGGTAAGGTGGAGGGTTGACGAAAGAGGGGGAGGCCCTCAACAAGATGGATTGACACGGTGGCTGCAATGATGGGCTCAGGTATAGCAGGGATCATGGAGCTGTCACAGGACCAGGCAGTGTTTTGTTCTGTTGTCCACGGGGTCGCTATAAGTTGGAGCCAACTCAACAGGACCTAACAATAACAACATGTTAGTGGATGTGAAATGGTATCTACTTGTGGCTTTGACTTATATGTCTCTAATGATTAATGACCCTGAGTATCCTTTCAGGTACTTATTTCTGTATGTCTTTGGGGAAATACCCATTTATGTTCATTGCCTGTTTTGCAATTGAGTTATTGGTCTTTGTTGTTGAGTTTTAAGAGTTCTTACACATGCTGGATATTAAGCCCATGTCTGATAACATGGTTTAAAATATTTTGTCCCATTCTGTAGGTTGTCTTTTCACTTTCTTGATAATGTCCCTCGATGTACAATAGTTTTTAAATTGGACAAAGTCTAATTTTATCTTTTTTTTTCTCTTGTTGCTTGCCCTTTTTGTAACATATCTCAGAAACTGTTGTGAAAAACAAAGAATAGAAGGGAAATTCTTCAACGTGTTAAAGGACATTTGTGAAAACCCAGAGCAGATGTCATACTCAGTGGCGACAAACTGAGCGTTTCTCATGGCATCAGAGGTGAGACAAGCACGTCTGCTTTCACCATTGCTAGTCAACATTGTCAGGAGCTCTGGTAGCGTAGTGGGCAAGACATTTGGCTGCTAACCAGAAGACTGGTGGTTCAAACCCATCATCAGCTGCCCCGTGGGAGGAAGATGAGGCAGTCTACACCTGTAAAGATTTACAGCCTTGGAAACCCAATGGGGCTTGCTGTGAGTTGGAATCAACTCGATGGCCGTGGGTTATTCAACATTATATTGGAAGTCCTAGCCAGAGCAGTTAGGAGAGAAGAAAGAAAGAAAAGGCATCCAAATGGGAAAAGAAGTATTAAAACTCTACTTGCAGACATGATGCCATGTATGTAGAAAATCCCAGAGAATCTGTAAAAAGACAGTAGAGCTACTAAGAGGTCCCGAGGTGGTGCAGTTGGTCTGTGCGTGGCAGCTAACCCAAAGTCGGTGGTTCACACCCACCCAGCGGTACTGTGCAGGACAGGCTGGTGATCTGCTCCCATGAAGATTCCAGCCAAGGAAACCCCGTGGAGCACTTGGGGCTGCTGTACGTCGGGACTGGCTGGAGGCACCGGCAAGCACAGCAGAGCTGACAGACAGATTGGGCAAAGTTCAGGCGCTCACTCCGTTGTATTTCTATACACCACCCAAGAATCATCTGATGAGGAAATTAAGAAAACCACTCCTTTGTTTTTTAATTTTTAATTTTTTAAAATTTTTATTGTGATTTGGGTGAAAGTTTACAGAGCAAATTCACTTTCCATACAGCGGCTCACATATACTTTATCTCATAACATTGACTGCAATTTCCCACAGTGCAACAGCTTCCCTTCCACTTCCTCCCCATTGTTACCTCTTCCCTGTGTCCATCCCTCCATGCACTCCTGCCCCCCGAGCTGTCTCCCTGTGCATACACAGCCCTTATATTCTCCCATGATTGTTCACTCCAAGGAGTATACATACCTAGTGTAAACGTTTAGTTCCTATGCCTGTATTTTGTTTCACTGGAAGCCATGGGAGTGGTTTCCATTCCAGACCTGAAGGGCAGCTAGGGGCCATAGTCTCAGTGGTTCTACCTGCTCTATCAACCTGCACCCCATTTTTTTTATTTTTTAATGATTTTGAGTTTTGTTCCACATTGTTCTCCTTCTCTATCCAGGATCTCCTACACAGGTCCCCCTCTGAGTGGTTGACAGTGGTAGCTGGGCACCATCTAGTTCTTCCGGTCTCATGGTCATATAGGCTGGGAATTGCATGATGTACCAGTCATTTGGCTAATTGTTTCCATGCATCTTGATTTTCTTTATACTTCTTTGCTGTGGATGAGGAAAGACCCATCGTTGCATCTAGATGGCCACTTGCAAGCTTTTAAGATCCCAGTCGTTACTCACCCAAGTGGGAGGTGGAACAATGTTTTGTGTAGTATGTTATGCCCATTGAGCTTGATGTCGCCTGTGCCGGTGGTCCGAGCCCAAAGGTCCAACTATTTGCTCCATCTGGGTAGCTGGCTGTGGCCAAGAAGAGACTGCACAACCTTGTCCCTTATCAGCTCTAGTATATACCTAGGAATTCTTACAGAACATACCAATACACTTGTAGAAACATTGCTTGCCAGCCCTATACATGGTCATGGGCACACTCCCCCCTGCATAGATGTACCTAATAGTTGAGTCTGTCTACCCATCTATCCACCCGTAGATCAATGTTTTCCTTCACTGACACAGTACTGCATGTGCAGAAGGGTTCATCTCTGTTGTCTGTACCTCCCATGCACCTCTCTCTGTCTTCCTCTTCCTCGGTACCACTGTGTTGATCACTCATATTTGGTACATTGCCCTTCCCTTCACCCAAATCAATACTTGTCTCTACCTATCCAACAATGTTCCCTCCCCTCCCCTATCACCCCTGGTAACCAACAAAGAAAATTTCCTTCCATATATAAATCTTCCCTTGACTTTTTACAGTAATGGATTAATACAATATTTGTCTTTTTGTGATTGACTTATTTCACTTAGCATAATGTCCTCCAAGTTCATCCAAGTTATGCGGTGTTTTGCAGATTCTGTGTTATTCTTTAGAATTGTATAATATTCCATTGTGTGTATGCACCATAGTTTGGTAATCCATTCTTCTGTTGATGGGCACCTAGGTAGTTTCCATCTTTTTGTTATTGTCAATAGTGCTGCAATGAACATGGGTGTGCATATATCTGTTCTTGTCCTGGCTCTCACTTCTTTAGGATATATATCTAGTAATGGGTCAAATGGTATTTCTAATTCCAACTTTTCAAGGAATCACCATACTGCTTCCCACAATGGTTGTACCATTTTACAGTCCCACCAGCAGTGTATGAGAGTCCCTTTTTCTCCACATCCTCGCCAGCATTTGTTATTTCTGTCTTGTTGAACTTTGCTGTTAGTGCTGGGGTGAGATGGTATCTCATTGTTGTTTTGATTTGCATCTCTGTAGGGATAATGATTATGACCATTTCTTCATATGTTTGTTGGCCGCCTGAATATCCTCTGTGGTGCAGTGTCTGTTCTTGTCTTATGCCCGTTTTTAAATTGGGTTCTTTGTCTTTTTGTTGTTGAGGTGGTGGACTTTTCTATAAATTCTAGAGATAAGTCCCTTGGCCAATATGTGATTGCTGAATATTTTTTCCCAATCTGTAGCCTCTCTTTTGACTCTTTTGGAGAAGTCCTTGGAAGCACATACAAATTTAATTTTTAGAGGGTCCCATTCATCTAATTTATCTTTTGTGTTTGTGAATTTTGGGTTATGCTTAATAGTCTATTTATGCCATATATTAGGGCCCTTAAATTTGCCCCTATTTTTTCCTTGAGGACCTTTATAGTTTTAGATTTCACATTTAAGTCTTTGATCCATCTGGAGTTTGTTTTTGTGTATGGTGTTGGGTACGGATCTTGTTTCATTTTTCTGCAAATGGCTATCCAGTTTTGCCAGCACCATTTGTTAAACAGATAATCTCTTCCCCATTGAATGGATTTTGGCCCTTTATCAAAGACCAGCTGACCATAGGTCGATGGATCTATTTCTGGGTTCTCAGTTCTATTCTGTTGATCATGTGTCTGTCTTTGTACCAATACCAGGCAGTGTTGACTACTGTGGCTGTGTAGTAGGTTTTAAGCTCCAGCAGTGTGAGACCTCCTACTTTGTTGTTGTTGTTCTTCTTCAGTAGTACTTTGTTTATCTGAGGTCAGAACCATTCCTTTTACAGTAGCATCTAAATGAATAAAATACTTAGGAATAAGTTTAACCAAGGAAGTGAGAGACCTTTACCCTGAAAACAACAAACTTCTGCTGAAAGAAATGAAGAGAGACCTAAGTGGTGGAAGGATGTCCCAGGATTGTCCCATCAGTTACTGTGCTTGGCTCCTTCCTGAAAGGTTGGGGGTTCGAGTTCACCCAGAGGCACCTTGGTAGAAGATCACCCGTTGCAAAACCTGTGGCGTCCAGTGTTACTGTGACACGCACAGGGCTGCTGTGATTCAGAACTGACTTGACACAACTGGCTGGTTTCAGTTGAGTAAATGGAAAGACATCCCGTGTCATGGAACGAAAGAGCTAATGCTGTTAAGAAGTTGGTTCGCCCAAAGCAATCAATCTACAGACACAAAATGATCTCAATAAAATTGCAACAGCCTTTTTTTGCAGAAGTGAAAAAGCCGATCCTCAAATCCACACA
>NW_006922392.1:77135-83100 GCF_000298275.1 Orycteropus afer afer | reverse complement strand
AGAGACCATTCCCAAGGCTTCTCCTTATAGACAGGAAGCAGACCACATCCCAAAGGCAGCTACTCAGCTGCTTGTGGTAGATCCCACCATGGAGCTGATTGCCAGTCTCCTCATGGGGATTAACTACCACCAGCTGCCCAGCCACTCAGCCAGGCCCAGCCAAGGTGACACACAAACTTAACCACCACACCAGTGGAATAGAGTTAGTCCAGAAATAAACACATGTATCTACAGGGAATTGATTTTCAAAATGTTGCCAAATCCATTCAATGGAAAAAGAATAACCCTTCCAGCAAATGTCACTGGGAAAGTTGGATCTTTTCCTGTGAAAGAATGAAGTTGGATGCATACCTCACACCATTTGTATGAAAAATGGATTCGTGATCTAAATAAACCAAAAAACCAAACTCACTGCCATTGAGGTGGATCTAACTCACAGCGACCCCTCCTTGGGTTTCCGAGGCGGTATCACTACGGAAGTAGATTGCCCAATCTTCCTTCCCAAGAGTGGCTGGTGGGTTTGAACTGCCAGCCTTCTGGTTAGCAGTCAAGTGCCTTAGGCACTGCACCACCAGAGCTCCGGTGATCTAAAAATAAGAGCTGAAATGATAAAACTCCTAGAAGAAAACGTAGAGTTAAAGCTTCAGGATCTTCTTTTTGTCACTGGCTCTCCAGATGTCTTGTGTGTTTCAAACTGTAGCCATTCCACTGAGATTGTGTCTTTTGAGGATCCTTGCTTTATGCAGAAGGAGCCCTGGTGGTGCAGTGCGTAAGTACTCGGCTATGCACAAGTTCAACGGTCCACCCTCCAGCTGCTCCCAGGGAGAAAAATGTGACAGTCTGCTTCTGTAAAGATTCTAGCCTTGGAAACCCCACGAGGCAGTCCTTCTGTGTCCTCTAGGGGCGCTGTGAGTTAGAATTGACTAGACAACAGTGGGTTGGGTTTGGGTTTTCTGTCCATAAAAATTGACGGCCTTGGAAACCCTGTGGGGCAGTTCCACTCTGTCCTCTAGGGGCGCTGTGGGTCAGAATTGACTCCATTCTAGTAGGTTTGGTTGAGCTTTGCTTCTGTAAAGATGACAGCCTTGGAGACCCTGTGGGGCAGTTCCACTCTGTCCTCTAGGGGCGCTGTGGGTCAGAATCAACTCCACGGCAGTGGGTGTGGTTTGCGCTTTGCTTCTGTAAAGATTGACAGCCTTGGAAACCCTGTGGGGCAGTTCCACTCTGTTCTCTAGGGGCGCTGTGAGTCAGAATTGACTCCACAGCAGTGGGTGTGGTTTGGGCTTTGCTTCTATAAAGACTGACAGCCTTGGAGACCCTGTGGGCAGTTCCACTGTGTCCTCTAGGGGTGCTGTGGGTCAGAATCCACTCTACCTCAGTGGGTGGGGTTTGGGCTTTGCTTCTGTGAAGACTGACAGCCTGGGAAACCCTGTGGTGCAGTTCCACTCTGTCCTCTAGGGGCGCTGTGAGTCAGAATCCACTCTACCTCAGTGGGTGTGGTTTGGGCTTTGCTTCTGTGAAGACTGACAGCCTTGGAAACCCTGTGGTGCAGTTCCACTCTGTCCTCTAGGGGCGCTGTGGGTCAGAATCAACTCCACGGCAGTGGGTGTGGTTTGGGCTTTGCTTCTGTGAAGACTGACAGCCTTAGAAACCTTGTGAGGTAGTTCCACCCTGTCCTCTAGGGGCTCTGTGAGTTGGAATTAACTTGATGGCAGTCGATTTTTGGCTTTACGTGGGAATCTCTGGTGGCGTAGTGGCTAAGGCACTTAACTGCTAACCAGAAGGCTGGCGGTTCAAACCCACCAGCAACTATTCTGAAGGAAGGTTGGGCAATCTATTCCGTCGTGACACTGCCTCAGAAACCCAAGGAGGGGTCACTATGAGTTGGATCCGACTCGATGGCAGTGAGGTTGGTTTTGTTTTGTTGTGAATCTCAGTTCAACTTCTTTTACATATGTGGGGCTAAGGCCTTATTCTGTTCTCCCTGTGTGATTATTAAAATCCAAGCTCTCAGATGTCTGAAGCTCACAAACCATAAGGGGGTGCCGGGTCATCAACTCATGCTTAGAGCTTTCTTTCTTCCTTTTTTTTTAATGATTGGTTATTTCCCATCCCTTCTGTGATCACATCAACCACATACATAAAAGGACATTTGTTACATTGTATGTGGCATCCGTATGTGTTTCATGGTGGGCAGGCATTCAGTTCAGTTTTGTAGTGGCCATTTGCTCATTTTCATAGTTCTTTGGTCAGAAGCTGGAGTCCTTTGGTGGCACACACGGGAGCACTCAACCGCAAGCTGAAGGGGTGATGGTTTGAAAGGCTGAAAGGTGGTGGCCCCCCTTGGTGCCTCAGAGACAGGCCTGTGATCCACTTCCCAAAGGTCATGGCCCTGAAAATCCTCCGCAGGCTCAACACGTGGGGTTGCTGAGTTGGAGCCGACTGACAGTGACTGATACTTTCTAGACATAACCACACACCTCGTGGGTTTGCTTTCCTGGCTTGGAAGGCTCAGGCCCATCGTCTCAGGGGACGGCTCTGTTGACTGGCATAACATGGTTCAGGAAGAGTTTGCCCTGCACCCTACTTTGGTGAGTAGCATCTGGGGTCCTAAGAGCTTGCGAGAGGCCATGTGAGATACAGCTTTTGGTTTCTGCTCATCTGGAGCAAAAGAGAAAGAAGGAAACCAAAGGCCCAAAGAAGAAACTGGTCCATGGGACTGACAGCCCACGCGACCACAGCCTCTCTGGAGACCAGGAAGAGCTAGATGGTGCCTGGTTACCTCTAAAAACCATTCTGACCCAGAACACAATATAAAAAAATAAAAATAAGAATAAAAACCAAACTCACTGCCGTCAAGTTGATCCCAACTCATAGTGACCCTTCCTTGGGTTTCTGAGGCAGTATCTCTGTGGAAGTAGATTGCCCAGTCTTCCTTCCGAGAAGTGGCTGGTGGGTTTGAACTGCCAGCCTTCTGGTTAGCAGTCAAACAATGTTGTTGTTGTTGTTGTTGTTTGCCATCGAGTCGGCCCCGACTCATAACGACCCCTCCTTGGGTTTCTGACGCAGTATCGCTACGGAAGTAGGATTGCCCAATCTTCCTTCCGAGGAGTGGCTGGTGGGTTTGAACTGCCAGCCTTCTGGTTAGCAGTCAAACAATGTTGTTGTTGTTGTTGTTGTTTGCCATCGAGTCGGCCCCGACTCATAACGACCCCTCCTTGGGTTTCTGACGCAGTATCGCTACGGAAGTAGGATTGCCCAATCTTCCTTCCGAGGAGTGGCTGGTGGGTTTGAACCGCCAGCCTTCTGGTTAGCAGTCAAGTGCCTTAGGCACTATGCTACCAGAGCTCCTAGTCAAACAATAGATGGTCCCAAATAGAATGGAGGGAAAATGTAGAACAAACTTCAAATTCCTAAATGATGCCAGAGTTACTGAACTAGAGACTAGAGCACCCCTGAAATTATCACCTGGAGTGACCCTTGAAACTGATAACCCACTCCCAGGGGTCACCTTTCAGCCCAGCAATAGATTGGCTCATAAAATAAACACTGTCCCTGGTGAGGACCTTGCTCCTTCGAGTAATCATCTGTATGGGACCAAACAGTCAGTGTTTACTGCAATCAGAAACAAAACCAACCCACTGCCATCAAGTCAGTTCTGATGCTTGGCGACCCCCATTGGGTTTCCAAGGCTGTAAATCTTTATGGAAGCCGACTGCGTCATCTCTTCCATGGAGTATCTGGTGGGTTCAAACTACCAATCTTTTGGTTAGCAGCCAAATGCCTTCACAAGTACACCACACACACAAAAAGCCTCACTGCCTTTGAGTCTGTTTCAACTAATAGAAACCCCTGTTGGGTTTCTGAGGCTGTAAATCTTTGTGGAAGCAGACTGCCTCATGTTTATTCCACAGAGTGGCTGGTGGGTTCAAACTGCTGGCCTTTTGGTTGGCAGCCAAATCCCTTAACCTCTGCACCACCAGAGAGCTCCCTGTTTATCCTAAAGCAAAGATGAAATAGTAAGGGGGGGGTCAGGGAAGCTAGATTAATGGAAACAGAGCAACCAGAATGGAAAGGAGGAGAACGCTGACACATTATGAAAAATGTAACCAATGTCACTGAACAACATATATAGTGATTGTCAAATAGGAACCTAAAATGTTGTGTAAATTTTTACCCAAAATACAGTAAAATAATTTAAAAAATATTAAGAAGACAACCCCTAAGATAATAAAAATGAGATTGTATAACATTGGTGTGAGCAATAGCCCTGCAGCCCCAGATCTCCTCCCAGCTGATAGGTCTGGTTAGCGCCCCTTGGTTAACTTGGTGTTGATTGTCTTCTGTAGTAGGTAACTATGTCTCAACTCCAGGAAGATTGAAAACTGTTTAGAAATATTTAAGAGACTCAAAACTAGTAATGGTATTTTTCTCTTAAGGAATATGTGCATGTTTTTTATTTTATGTCATTATGGACATATTTTTATGTATGTTCAAAATTATGTTATATATACACATTTTAATGTAATATTTAAGAAAATTATACTTTATTAAGTTTGACAGTTGAGGAACTAGAAATAAAATACCGTCATATGTCGTGTAACGTCCATGAAACGGTCTGTGGAATAGGACATGACGTGATTTGGACAGTGCGCGAACCCTGTGTCGTGATCTGGTCTTGCTTTTCCTTTAAGCATCTCCAACAAGCTTCGTGCTTTGGCAGCGATCGTCAGCGCGCTGAGAGGGAATCCCTTTTGTGTCTGGTCCTCAGTCCACGTCATTAGCAATTCCTTTGTCTTTGACGTGGGTCCCTCTCACATTTCCATTAGCCTTGTAGCTGTCAGTGGAGTCAGTTCTTTAGCAGCTCAGAGAACTTCTCCTCGTGTTTGAGGATCATCCTGATTGTCGAGCTCGACACACCCGCGAGCAACAGCTTGCACTGATCTTCCACCTTCGTGGTGTTTAATAAATGTTTGTCTCACTTCCCACTCCGTCCTTCTCTTCTGCCTCTTGCTGCTGCTGTCCCTAGCGCTGGTTTGGCTGCGTTTGGAGCCACGATACACTTGGTGGTAATATTTTCAAAAGAAAACAAACCGATAATGTTCAACTGCATGCTGCTACCTATGAGTTGGAGTGTACACGGTGAGATGGTAAACTTTTTAGGAAAGTGGAGTGTGTGCATAAGCCAGGAGCAGGTGTTTATTATGCCTGTCAAAGTGTGGTACACGGTATGCAGGTGTCGTAGCATTCGATGCCTGGCGGCACATTTGTGTTGTATATAAGAGATAAGAGACACACAGGTCATGTGCAGGAAGCTGTTGTGTTCACACGTCCTGTTCTGTTACCAGGATTTCTGAACTCGGTTGTCACCTTATGGGTCCATGGACATATATGGGGTCAGACGCTGCCTGAATGGACATTATGCTGTGTGTGACTGTGTATTAAATTTATAAATACAGGTAGAAAAATTTGCTGGTATTTAATTAATGAGATTTGTAAATGGAACCAAACATTATTAAAAAGGCTCTTAAAAGTGATTTCTAAACGGTTACTCTTGTAAGTAGGAAAAGATGGGCAAGCTGAATCTAACAGCTTTAAGGAAGAAGTGAATTTTTTGCCTTTCTAACTTTAATAAGTTGAATGTTAATTTAAGAAATTATGGTAAGCCTTTGAAGAGTATTTTCTGCATAAAAAGCATCATAGAGATAGGAGCAAACCCCACGACCGCATTGCTGATAGTGCTGAATGCATTTCTAAACGTGGCCGACGTTGCCTAGAGAATGATGGAGAGTTCATGCAGCCTTTCATACTTGGTCATCAATTTCTTGAAAGAATTAATATCTCTATGTTGTTGTTTGCTGTCGAGTCGAACCCGACTCATAGCGACCCCTTCTTGGGTTTCCGAGGCAGTATCACTACGGAAGTAGATTGCCCCATCTTCCTTCTGAGGAGTGGCTGGTGGATT
>NW_006922392.1:75795-76910 GCF_000298275.1 Orycteropus afer afer | reverse complement strand
CTTTAAAGTCCTCTTTAGAACTGGAACATAATCATTAAAGGTTAGAGTCAATGAAGTCACTTGATTTATGAAGAAAGCACCATGACACTTCAGTTGGGTAAGACAGGTCTTGTCAGTAGATGCTTCTGGGTTAATAGACTTATCCGGGCAGTTGGTGAAAAATTGAAGCGCTTACTAATGAACGTCAAAGAGTACAGTCTGCAGTGGGGATCACACCTCAACATAAAGAAAACAGCAATCCTCACAGCTGGACCGATCAGCAGCATCACGATAAACAGAAACGATTAAAGTTGTCAAGGATTTCATTCTACTTGGATCCACAGTCAACATCCATGGAAGCAACAGTCGAGAAATCTGATGATGTGTCGCACTGGGCAAATCTGCCAAAGATGTCTCTAGAATGCGCAAGAACAAAGATGCCACTTTGAAGACTAAGGTGTACCTGACACAAGCCATGGCATTTTCAGTCGCCTCACATGCAGGTGAAAGCTGACAGTGACTAAGGAGGACGGAACGAGAGCTGAGGGATTTGATTTTGGTGTTGGCGAAGAATATTAAGTGTACCGTGGAGTGCCGGGAGAACACACAGCCCTGTGCTGGATGGAGTGCGGCCGCAAGGCTCCTTAGAAGCTCGGATGGTGAGACTCTGCCTCTTGCAGTTTGGACATGTTCTCAGCAGGGACCAGTCCCTAAGGAAGGATAGTATGCTCGGTGTGGCAGATGGTGAGCAAAGAGGAGCAGGAGCCTCAGGGCCCTGGGTCAACACAGCGGCTGCGGGGACGGGCTCAGGCCAGCGCCCAGTGTAGACGGTGAGCACGGAGGAGAAGGCGCCGTAGGGAGATGGATTCACACAGCGGCTGCGGGGACGGGCTCAGGCCAGCGCCCAGTGTGAGGCAGGGCCGGGCAGGGTTTCGTTCTGTCGTCCATGTCGTCACCGTGAGTCAGAGCCGACTCGATGACACCTAATATCAACAACCACCCCATCTCCCACCACTCATGAGGAGTAGCGTGAAATAGATCACTACCTCAGTGTGAAAGGTAGTGAAATAAAGGCGTCCAGAAAAACAACAACAAACAAGGGAAAATATCTCAGTGCTCTTGGGATAGGCAAGGGA
>NW_006922392.1:53241-62094 GCF_000298275.1 Orycteropus afer afer | reverse complement strand
AAAAAGATGCTATTGCAACATGTGAGCATTTTTTTTTTTTTCCCTTCTTTTGCCCCAAATTTGCAGTCTTCCTGGCTTCTCATCTGCTTCTCTGTTTTGCTGGGTTAATTGAGTCATATGCATGTGTCACCTTTTCCGTCCCCAGGAAGAGAGTTTCCAGGAGGAATCAGGGTAAATTGCAAGCATGAGGCTGGCACAGGGATAGTAATTAACACAGAGAGGGGCTGGAAGAAGAGCGCATCTGCATGAACTGAAGGCTGCAGTGCAGGGAGAGCTGGGGAGAGGGATGGGCTGGGGGAGGGGGCCGAGGCTGGCAGAGGGAGGAGAACCGACAGGAGGCAGAAAGTGGCAGCGCGTTCCACTGATCCCCAAGAGAGAAACAGAAATGGCTGAACTGCATCGCCTAGAGGAGCCACGTTTACATCACAGGAAACAGGAGATGCCTCTCTGTATGCGCAGTTGCATTTATTGATAGGGGTGTTCCCCGCTTTTTGAAATTTCTCTTTATACCATTTGGCTTTCATGAAAGACCCACGTTAGTACCTGTTCTTGCTAACTGAAGGAAATCTGAAGAGGATTTTTGCTTTTACGAAAAAAGGCAAAGCAGAACTAGCATGTTTATTTTGCAGTGAGGAGCTGGAGGCCCCGAGCACCCAGAGCAGCGAGCATGGCGCCCCCTAGCCCCTGCCCTGGGAACTGACTCAGTATCTCCGCATCAGGGCGCCGTAGCTGTGAACTGTGTCTGTCAACACTGTATGTTAGCGTGCTTTTAGGTTTTCTATGTTATTTGGGAGGAGTTCTGGTGGTATAGTGGTTAAGGCACTTGGCTGCTAACCACAAGGGTGGCAGTTTGGACCCACAACTGCTCTGTAGGAGAAAAATGAGGCAGTCACCTTCTGTAAAGATGTGTAGCCTTGGAACCTTGTGGGACAGTTCCACTCTGTCCTCTAGGGGCGCTGTGGGTCAGAATCGACTCCACGGCAGTGGGTGTGGTTTGGGCTTTGCTTCTGTGAAGACTGACAGCTTTGGAAACCCTCTGGTGCAGTTCCACTCTGTCCTCTAGGGGCGCTGTGAGTTAGAATCCACTCCAGGGCAGTGGGTGTGGTTTGGGCTTTGCTTCTATGAAGATTGACAGCCTTGGAAACCCTGTGGGGGCAGTTCCACTCTGTCCTCTAGGGGCACTGTGGGTCAGAATGGACTCCACGGCAGTGGGTGTGGTTTGGGCTTTGCTTCTGTGAAGATTGACGGCGCTGTAAGGCAGAATTGACTTGATAGCAGTGAGTTTGGTTTTATGAGTGTGATTTAGAAGGACTTGGTAGGTTATTTTTGGGTCTGGTAATGCTCAAAAATGTTTTCCCATATAAATTAACAGTAATTGCATCTTTGCTTTCTGTCATTTCGGCTTCTGAAAGGTCTCCTAGACATGCTGTACTTTCACATAGCGTGGAAATCCGTATACAGTTAGTTACATTTCGACACCTGTGTCGTAAGTTGGTTCTGATCTAAGTTGAATACCTTATTGTTATTATTATCTTTTTAGTTTTCATTATTACTGCCTTTTATTTTCAGTGTCTTTATATGTCCAATTGTTGTCTTTGGGGGTTGGCATGGGAATGATAGCATCAGAAAATCACGCACTCCAACATCGTGTGCCGTTCTGACTACAAAAAAGGAAAACGGACAGTCAGAAGTGTGGTTTGTTGTAACTCGAATGTGTCAGAAGTCAGGCACCGGCTGCATATACGCACTGGGAGACCCTGAGACCCGGAACTCAACAACGCTGCCTTGTTTTTCCAGGTCTGGCAAGTTTTCTGCCTTTGGCAGGGTGCATCTGACCACTTTTTCTCTCTTTCCTTTTAGCAGAAAATATTTGCGTTTTCCTTCTCCAGAAGGTTTCTGCGTGGGTTCCAGTTCCCGCAGCCTTTTACCGTATATATTTGTGTGTGTGTGTAGCCTTACTTCAGATTTGTGGACTTGGAAAATTTGAATGATCCTGTGATTTTTGATATCCTCAAAAAAAATGAATGGTATTTTTTACACATAAAGCTCTTTGTATACATAAGAACATGTCATCGTTAAGGATTCCTTTGTACTTTGATGAATGAAATGGTGGAATTTCCAATACTAAAACAGAGAAAGTAGTTTTGGTTGTAAAAGATAAATTGATAGCCTGCAAATAGACATATTTTGAATTCCTTTACTTTCAAGTTTTCATGCCTTGCTTGTTTTTTTTTTTTTTTGAGTTATTAATTCTTCACTTAGGATGGTCATAAACAAAGTAAGTGATTTTCTGTTCCATTATTGAGCTTATTCGATGAAGACTGTCAGTATCTCTCTCTGTTGGTAATCAATAGTGACGTTTGACAAGATACTTGGTGCACATGTGTTATCTCCACATACATAACAATTGCAGCAATGGTCTATTTCAAAGAAAATAATTTGGAAGAGCTGGCCTACTAGTTGTGGCTATAAATTGGCCCAAGGGGGAGAAATCGAGAGTTTACACTTCTTGACTTAATATCTTTATTGAAGAAGGTAGTATTGAAATGTCTTTGCCTTTGGTTAATTTTTAATTTTCTTTTCTCAGAGCTCCACCTCAGATAAGGCGTCCTAGCAGAGATGTAAGACCTCTGAGGAAAGAAACGCCAGGAATAGGTGGCCGGGGGCCCGTCGGCCGAGCACACCCACCATCCAAGAGTGAGAAGCCCGCCGTGAGCCGGGACAAGGATTACAGAGCCCGAGGGAGAGATGACAAGGTAAGACTATTTCTTGAAGCCCAGATCTTTTGGTGAATGTGATGGTTTCTGTTGGCTTTCCAAGGTACTCTGATTTTGACATGGAAGAGTGAAAGGTAAAAGGTCTAGTTCAAAACCTAAGTGTTCTTTGTATATTGAAGACTGTGCTGCAATGCAAACAGCTTGAGAAGTCTGTTAAAAAATACACATACATACACGTGCATGTGCATACACGCACACATACATGCACGCTTGCACGAACATACACATGCACATGCATATATTCACACACATGCATGTAGACGCACACGTGCACACTTGTATGCACACACGTGCACACACATGCATACATGTGCACAGAATCTTTAGTAAAGCAGGTTCTTTGTGGCGATGTTAAATGTGAAGTTAGAGAACCTTGACAAAAAGTATTCTGCATGAAAATGAACAAAAAACAAAAGTAATTACAGGAGCAAGACTTACAAGGAAGTAGATGTATGTATCCACACAATTAGATAGTAGTTGTGGTTTAAAAGTAAAAAATATGCTTGATTTAGGTATAGGTTTTAGAGTAGAGCAAGGATGCTTTTGTTTCTATTTTCTCCTTGATGAGAAAGTCCCCCCGGGTCAGGGTCGTGTGCACATTTACTTACCTGGGAGACTGATGGCGGAGTGGACGTGGTGGCAGGGGGCGCTTTCTCCTGCCCCGAGAGTGGAGTTTAGGAAAATGAAGGGGAGATAATCTCACAGAGTCAGGAGTAGCCACGATGGTGTGATGCTATCTTAGCCTTAATTTCAGTAATAAGAGAAAAATAAGCTTTCGCGGTAGCATTTGCCATTTCCATTGTGATTTTATAAAGGTGATGATGCAGTTGTGTGGCTGTGAAGACGTTTGGATTTGTTTTCCTCGTGAGAGGTTCAGATCTGTCAGCAACTTCATGCCATGACACTTACATTGAAGATACAACTTCCTTAAACTTCCCGAGTATTTCTGTTCTCACGATAGCATCAAAGACTAGGACACTGACAGTGAGTTAGTGCTTGAGTTATTTCTTTTAGAAGCATCAGCACAAAGCCGTCCCTATGAGACAGAAGTTAAAGATGTCCCAGATGTTCAACTTTTCCAGACTGCGGTACCAGCTCTGTCATCTCTAACATCAACTTCTCCCACTTCCTTCAGTACTCTCCATGCTGTCTTTGGGTTCTGTAATTTGCTGCAATGTCTTACAGAACTTACGAACTGTTGGGAGTGGCTCACATGGTTGTGGAGACTGGCAGGTCCCAAATCTGTGGGTCAGGTGTCAGTCTGGAGGCCTCTCCTGGCTCATGTGGTTGCCAGGGCTGACAGATCCGACTCAGCAGGTCATGCGATGGGCTGCTGGCTCACAGGGCTGCAGAGGCTGGGCAGTCAGGTCAGACAATAGGCTGTTGGCTCAGGTTTCAAGAACCGGAGCTTAGATGATGATGAGTCCTCTGCAGGATCCAGATGAGAAAGAACCATTTGCATTGGATGCAGACCATGCCCTCAAGGAACTAAGGGTGGTGACTTGAGTCACGCCTTCTAGTTAGGCTGTGACTCAGGATACATCCCACCTTCATCTCTTCCCACCTCTTTACCATAATGAACAGCTCACTCCAAAATGGACCATAAACATAGGCATAGAGGCCAGGATTTATAACACATCACAAAATGGAGGAATATGGCTAGAAGGGCCATATTAAGTGATTCACTGCACCACAGTTAGGAAACACCAATTTTACCCTATCAATATCTAAATAGCTACAAGATCCAGGAATTTGGTCCATTTAGTGTTAGTGTCTTTCTCTTCCAGGTGAAATTACAAGTAGTGGAAATAATCAGATAGTGCGGTGAAGTAAATTACCTGGTATGGCTTTTCTAGCCATAAGTCTTTGTAAACTCTGTGGTGGAATTTGCTGTGAGCAACTGAGGAGCTCCTGATTGTAAAAATTATCCACCTGGGGTATTTCTGTTAGGAGTGGCACAAAGCAATGTTCCGGGATGTTCGCTGTCTCAGGTGCTTAGAATTCTGATGTTATGATTGGCTAGTTTGGCCACTCTGCCAGGCTCAAAAGGAGGCCTCCTAGAGGCAGAAGTAGTCTGTCTGACTGCTGGCTGAGAAAGACGTGCTGCTGAGAGAATGCGCTCCTGAGAGACATGAGCTCCTGAGAGACACAGGCTGCTGGGAAAGAGACACAAGAGACACGCATTGCTGAGTGAGACACCAAGGGACACACAATGCTGGGAGAGAGACTGTGAGAGACTGTTGGCTGAGAGACAGCGGGCTGAGAGAGACTGATTATTGTTCCTGAACTTGAATTGTAGCCTGGTGCTTCCCTGTTAAACTCCATAATCTGAGAGTTCTGTGTGGTCACTGCAGTGAATTATCGACCCCAGCAGAAAGATGGTGGGTGCTGTGGGAGGAACGGTTGGTGTCAGGGTTGGTGAAAGGGCTGGAGGGAGGCAGCATGTCTGGCCTCGCAGGAATTGGCCTTGGGCTATTGATGGTGATTCTGTCTTCCTCTTGTACAGTTTGGGGAGGTCAGAAGATGTGGCCTCCCTGCCCCTTTGGCAGATAGAATATAAAATTGTGATGGATAACCACCATTTGTCAAGGCACAGAAGTTATGTCGCCATTACATGTATCATGACATGAAGATGAGGACCTAGCCTGGATCCCTGACTAGGAAAATAATGCCATGCCACCACGCATGTCAGCGTGCTGGACTCTGGTGGCCTGTGTGTTGCTATTTTACCGGAAACTCTGCCACTGGTATTTCAGATGCCATCAGGGTCAGCCGTAGTGGACAGGTCATGGTGGATCTTCCCGCCTGAGGCAGACTAGGAAGAGAGGCCTGGCAATCTGCTTCTGAAGGTTAGTCTGTGAGAACTGTACGGCGAGCAGTGGAACGCTGTCCGGTGTGGTTTTGGAAGATGAGCCCCTTGGTTGGAATGTACTCAGAATAGGGCAGGAGAAGAGCAGCCTCCTCACCTAGGAGCTGACTGACTGATGGAGCAAGGCCTTTGTGACGTCCATTTGCTGACGTGGCGCATCTCAGAGTGAACAGTAACAGCTGCAAGCATCCGTTAGTTGTCAGACCATGGAACATACGATGTATGAGTCAAGGAAATGGAAAGTCATCAGAAATGAAATGGAATGCTTGATGATCGGTATTCTAGGCACTGGTGAGCCGAAATGGATGGGCACTGGCCATTTTGAGCCCAAGACCATGTGATCTGCTGTACTGGAAACAGCAAATTGAAGAGAAATGGGGTTGCATTAATCCTTAAAAAGAGCAAGATCTATCCTGAAGTACAGAGCCATCAGTGAGAAATTAATCCATCTACCTATAAGATAGACCAATTAATACAACGATTTATGCACTAACCACAATTTCCAAAGATAAAGAAATGAAGATTTTTCACCCCCTACTGCAATGTGAAATTGAGTGTGCAGTCAAGATACATTGATAATCACTGGTGTTTGCAATGTGAAAGCTGGAAACGAAGAAGGATCCATAGTTAGAAAACAGGGCTGTGATGATAGAAAAGATGCTGGAGGGCACGGTAGGAGTTTGCAAAATGGATGACTCACTCATTGGAAACACCTTTTCCCCCACATGACACATTCAGCGACTGTAAACGTTGACTTCACTGCGTGGTTTGCATAGGAACCAAATCAACCACATGTGTGGGAGGAAATTAGAATCAGCAGAGAGAAAGCTAGGGGCCGCCTGTGGAACAGACTGCGGAGTGTTTGTATGGAAGTTCAAGTTGAAGCTGAAGAAGATCACACCAAGTCCATGAGGTCTGAAGTATGACCTTGACCATATCACACTTGAATTTAGAGAATGTCTCAAGAAGAGACTGGACGCACTGAACACTAACGACTGAAGACCAGACAGGCTGTGGGAAGACGTCAAGGACATCGTACGTGGAGAATGTGAAAAATCACTTGAAAGACAACAAAGAAAGAAAAGGTAACATGGATGTCAGAAGAGACAGAAACTTGCTCTTAAGTGCAGAGTGTCTAACGTGAACAGAAGAAACGAAGTAAAGAGCTGAACCAAAGATCTCAAGGAGCTTGAGAAGATAAGGGAAAGTATTACAATGAAATGTACAAAGACCTGAAGTTAGAAAACGAAAAGGGAAGGACACGGTCAGCATTTCTTAAGTGGAAAGAACCGAAGAGGAAATCCAAGACTCAACTTGTGGTACTGAAGGGTTCTACCGACAGGTGATTGATTGACGCAGAAAGCATCAGAACAAATCAGTATTAGAAGAAATACGACCAGAGTGTCCGTTAGAAGCAAGGATGGTGAGGCTAGAAAAGGACAGAGAGGTTGGTAGAGCAGAGGGTCAGCAAACAGGAGGCAAACTCTCCAGGAGCTGCACTGACCAGGTAGCCACAAAGAGGACCCGGACGTCAGCCATCTTGACAATGGTGCAGGGTTGTCAGCGTTGCGTTATCCGTAAGGTCACCGCGAGGCAGAGCTGACTTGATGGTGCATCATGACACAGTTGTGTCATCAAAAATAAGTGAGTCCACCTCAAATCCTCTCTGGAACGGGTGAGCGTTGCTGATAAATTTCCCCCAATGAGAGCAAGCTAATTCTGCCCCTTTGTCGAAGGCCATGTAAACGGACACTTCAAATACACGATCTCATCATCTTTGCTTCCTCCTCTGCCCTTCATTTCTGTGCAGTGACACCTCTCTTTGTTAGGATTTTAGAGAATTATGTGGAGGAGTGGATTCTAACTCTTACTCTGCTAATAACTTATGTAAGTAAACTTCCAGAGCTGAGCAAGGACCCGTCCATCTTTACCTTCATTGCACATAAGGTAGGAGAAGAACCTTTGTTATGGTTCATTGGATGCCTCTTTGCTAGGCATTGTTCAAAGTGAGTAAGACAGTAACTCATGAAACAGTCCCATGAAGTAGGTGGTCTTATTCTCCCCATTTCACAGATGAACCGTTGAGGCACGAAGGGCTAAGGGACCTTTCCCAAGGCCATGGAGTAACGATGGAGCCTGGGATTGCAATTTAGCCGTCATACATCTTTTTTTTCTGTTTATTTTAGGATTTCTCATGTTACACCTACTGAACTAGGTTAAGGATCTGGACTGAATTGAAAAAGGAGTCCCAGAGCAGTTAGATCGGTGTTGATTTCTAAACATGAGTCTTCAGTCAGAACAGAGCTGTCAGGCGGCCTGTGTTCAATGTCACACTTTTTCCCCGAGACTATAAATTGTCTTTCATTCATAAAGTTTCCAAATAATTTCCCGAAGTCTTAGTTGTTCTTTCATTGATGTGTAAAGTACCCAGAATGCCATTGGAAGGGAAACCCTTTATTTTAAAAAAGAAAAGAACTGAACATGAAAGGTATTCTCTCTGAGTCACTGTGCAAGCAAAAGGAACTACAATGAAAAAAAGCACAATTCACAGAGACGGTGTTAGACCGGGAGAGGTGTGGCAGGCTGTCAGCGTTCAGGTGTTCATTCATGAGGGCGCTGGAATCCTGAAAATGTGCTGAAGGCTGGGACGGGGTCGGAGGCAGTGGAGTAAAACTGACAGCCACTTTTCTTCAAAGCTAATTTGACTGTTGGAAGGGTCCTCAGAAGCACTGCGGTCCCTAATGGTGATTGTGATTTTAAAATCCGTTTTGAGTGTTGCAACCAGCTTTAACAAAATGCAGTACAATAGACCAGAGTGTCTTGTCCATATTTCCAAACAAAAACCAAACTCATGGCCGTCGAGTCAATCCCGACTCATAGTGACCCCTCCTTGGGTTTCCGAGGTGGTATCTTTACAGAAATAGATTGTCCTGTCTTCCTGCCAAGAGTGACTGGTGATTTTGAACTGCCAGCCTTCTGCTTAGCAATCAAATGCCTTAAGCACTATGCCACCAGAGCTCCCATACTTGGGACAGTATTATTTTGAGGAAAAAAATTACATCAATTGATCCATCCATTAATTGCAACCATAGGTTGGTTACAGATTTAAAAAAAAAAAAAAAAAAAAAAACACAATGCCGTAGAGTCTATTCTGACTCAGAGTGACCCCATACTGATGGAGAACTGCCCCACAGGGTCTCCAAGGCT
>NW_006922392.1:49552-52066 GCF_000298275.1 Orycteropus afer afer | reverse complement strand
CAGGGTCCAAGCGTGCCAGAGACTAGAGACCATTCCCAAAGCTGCTGCTTACATACAGGAAGCAGACCACATCCGTAAGGCAGCTACCCAGCTGCTTGGGGTAGATCCCACCATGGAGTCGATTGCCAGTCTCCTCAGCTGCCCAGCCACTCAGCCAGCCCAGCCAGGTTGACATAGAAATTTATCTACCACCCTGGGTCATGCTCCAAAATGAATACATTGCTGGGTGTCACGTCAGAATTTTGAAAGCCACTGCTGTGCTCCAGCCCTTACCTTCAGAGATAGAAAACAGAGACGTGAGCATGTCTCGTTGGAGGTCTTGGGTGTCTTCAGGTTTCTTGTTTAGTGTTGAGAAGTGTGTGTGAAGCAGCTGACAGGGACAGTAGTTGCAGCAGATGCCACACTGCATGGAGCACAGGCCCTCCCCCTTTTTTTATTTTTTTTGCTCCGGAAGATTTTTTTATTTTTCTATTTAAATCATTGTGACTTGGGTGCAGATTTACAAAGCTGCTTTGTTCTCCTCTCAGCAGTTCATGCGCATTTGGTTTCATGGCTGATGACAGTCCCCAGCCGTGGAAAGGTCTGTTCCCCTCTTCTCCCTGGGACTGCCTCTTCCCTGCGCCCCTCTTACCCATACACTCCTGTCGGTCCAGCTTTCCCTCTGTGGGAATGCTGCCCCTCCCATGTCTCCTGGTTGATTGATCTGAGGGGTGCCTCTTCCCTGGGGGAGGTGTTCTGCTTATAGGTCTTTCTACTGTTTGGCTGAGGGCTAATTCATGGAACTGAGTCCAGGGCCAGGCCTCAAAGATAACCTGGGGCCATAATCTTGGAGATCCCACCAGTCTCTATCTGACCAGCCATTCTGGTCATTTTTGTGGTTTTGAATTTTGTTGCACAGTTTTCCTCCCAGTCTATCTGGATCTCCAGCTGTGATCCCTTTCTGACTGGTTGGCATTGGCAGCTGGGCACCATCCATTTGTTCTGACCTCAGGCTCACGGAGGCTGAGGTCTTTGTGGTCCATGTTATCCTTGGATGGAGCACAGGCCTGTTTGAAGCCTTTCATGTACACTCTCTTATGTAATTCCAACCCTGCTGTGAGCTCAGTCTTATGTCCTGTTCCACCTGTAACAAAATTGAGGCACCAAAGTCATATTGCAAGTAGGTAGTAGAGCTGGGATTTGAACCCTAGCTCTCGAATTTGTGGTTTAATCATTATGCTATACAGACTATAGGGAGCTCTGTTGGCATCACAGTTAAAGCATTTGGCTGCTGACCAAAAGGTTGGCGGTTCTAATCCACCAGCCACTCTGCTAGAGAAAGATGAGGCAGTCTTATTCCGTAAAGATTGACAGCCTTGGAAACCCTGTGGGGCAGTTCCACTCTGGCCTCTAGGGGCGCTATGAGTCAGAATCGACTCCACAGCAGTGCGTTTGGTTTGGGCTTTGCTTCTGTGAAGACTGACAGCCTTGGAAACCCTGTGGTGCAATTCCACTCTGTCCTCTAGGGGCGCTGTGAGTCAGACTCGATGACAGTGGGTTTGGTTTGGTTTTCATACAAACTCTTATTTGAAAACGTTTGCTATCTTGTTTTAATGTATCATGAATATCTCTTTCCTGTAAGAGTACACACTCTGTTTCTGAAAATTACTACATCTTTTTTTTCTATTTTTTATTTTTCTTTTTTTAATGCGTTTTATTAAAATATAATTTATGTACAGTGAAATATACAAAACTGAAGTGACATGGGTCAATCCTTTTTTTTTTTTGCAGTGTTCCCTTCCCTCTTGTCCCTCCCCTGGCAACCAACAAAGAAAGTTTCCCTCCATATATAAACCTTTCCTTGACCCTCCACAACAATGAACTAATAACTATATTTGTCCTTCTGTGATTGACTTATTTCACGCAGCGTAATGTCCTCCTAGTTCATCCATATTATGCGGTGTTTTGCAGACTCTACTTTATTCTTTAGTGCTGCATAGCATTCCATTATGTGTACATATCATAGCTTTATGTGTACATTATCGTAGTTTGGTCATCCAGTCTTCCGCTGATGGGCACGTAGGTTGTTTCCCTCTTTTTGCTATTGTAAATAGTGCTGTGATGAACATGAGTGTGCATATATCTGTTCCTATCTCATCTTTCTAGGATATATACCTGGTAATGGGATTGCTGGGTCAAATGGTATCTCCACTTCCAACTTTCTAAGGGATCACCATATTGCTTTCCACAGTGTTTGTATCCCTTCACAGTCACACAAGCAGTGTATGAGAGTCTCAATCTCTTCACATCCCCACCAGCATTTGTTATTTTCTGTCTTGTTGAACCTTGCCATCAGTGCTGGGGTGAGATAGTTTCTCATTGTTGTTTTGATTTGCATCTCTCTGATGGCCAATGATTGTGAGCATCTCTTCATGTATTAGCTGGCCACCTGAATATCCTCCTTGGTGAAGTGTCTATTCATGTCTTCTGCCCATTTTTCAATTGGATTGTTAATTCCTGTGGTGTTGAGGCATT
>NW_006922392.1:42949-49192 GCF_000298275.1 Orycteropus afer afer | reverse complement strand
TTGACTTCCCTACCATCTAGGAGTTCTGTAATGACACGGTTTTTTCCCTCTTTTTGGTTTGTAGGTGTCCTCATTTGTCAATTGATGTCTCTGGTTTCCTGTTTACAATCTTGTAGGCTTATTTACTTTGGATACTTCCATAGCTGGTTGGTTTCTGGATTATATCATCATGTGTGTTAATGGTCAGTTGTTGTTGGCTTTTGTTGCTTCTCTGTCCAAAGGGCTCCCTTAAGCATCTCTTGTAGGCTTGGTCTGGTTTTAACAAATTCCCTTAATTTCTGCTTATCTAGAAATGTCCTAGTTGCACCATCATATTTGTGGGACAGTTTTGCTGGGTACATGGTTCTTGGTTGGAAATTTTTCTCTTTCAGGGTTTTATATATACCATCCCACTGTCTTCTTGCTGCATGGCTTCTGTCAATAAATCCGAGCTTAGTCTTATTGGTTGCCCCTTGTAGGTAACTTTTCATTTTTCCTGTGCTGCTCTCATGATACGTTCTTTGTCTTTGGTTTTGGTGAGTTTGATGATGATACATCTTGGTGATTTTCTTTTGGGGTCTATCCTGTTTGGGGTTTGCTGGACTTCCTGAATGGATATATTCTCATCTTTCATCATACCAGGAAAATTCTCTTCCAACAAATCCTGGACAATTTTCTCAGTGGTTTTAGTTTTCTTTTCCTGTTGTGGAATTCCAGTGACATGCAAGTTATTCCTTTTGATGGTATCCCACAAGAACCTTAGGCTTTCTTCATTTTGTTCTGATCTTTTTTCTGACTGATCCCTTTCCAAAGAACTATTCAGGTATTTGTCTTCAATCTCATTGATTCTGTCTTCCATTGCTTCAATTCTACTCCTTTGCCCTTTCAATGTGTTATCTATTTATGACAATTTAGTATTAATCTTCTGTATTTCTATCTGTAGATTTAGAATTATTTCTAATTTTCATTTATTTTGTCATTTTGTTCTTGTATTTTCTTCTGAAATTTTTCTAGGGTTTTGTCTGTGTTTTCCTTGGTCTGTCTCTCAATCCTTTGAACATACCTAAATATAATTCTTTTGAATTCCTTATCAGGGAGTTCCAATGCTGTGTCTTCCTCAGGGATGTGTTTTGGGTCTGTATCTTGGTCCCTTGTTTCTACCGCTTTATCTTGCTTCTTTGTGAGGACTGTGATGCTCTGTTGTCTCTGAGGCATTGTGACGTTTTTGTGTTTGTATTTAATTGGTGATTGTATGTTGAAGTGACTTGCCTATGATTTTCGTTTTCTTTGTGTGTTGTCTATGCAAGCAGGGTACTGTGCTTCTCTATTTGCTAGTTGACAGCACTTACACTCACCACCTGTCTCCTTTCCTGTTGTCAGCTTCTGGTATGTTCCTGCCGACCTTGGCAAATAGAGCCTATTCTTAGGTCCCTGTAATCTGAATGAGAATGCTATCACTTTAAAATCCAAAATGGTTGCCACTTGTAAACATTCAAAATGGCTGCACCTTTGGTCACTTTAAATACCCAAAATGGCCGCCACTTGTAAACATTCAAAATGGCTGTAACTTCAGTCACTTTAAATTTCCAAAATGGCCACCACTTGTAAACATTCAAAATGGCTGCATCCTCAGTCACTTTAAATATCCAAAATGGCTGCCACATGTAAACAATCAAAATGGCTGCGCCCTCTGGACAGCAGAAGGTCAATAGCTCAGGTTGTCTCCCTCCTTGCTGTTTCCCTTCTTAGTCATAGGCCACCAGTGCAGTTGTCCCTGCAGCCCTTGACGACCAGGGCTGATCTTTAGGTCAGTTCTCAGGTCCCAACACCACTTGGAAATATTCAGGCTGTTGGTCCCATCAGAGTGGCTGACAGTCCGCAGCTTTGACCATCTCTGTACTCACTGTTTTCGTTCAGGTTTTTCCACCAGTTGGTGCCTAATCCACTTCTGTATCGTTCCTTTCAAAGCTCAGTGCTCCAGGATTATCTTCAATAATCTCCAGTCTGTCAATTGGTCTTTTCTTTGTTGAGGAGGGTCTGTGTCGCTTGTCTGCCTAGTCCTCCATCTTACCGGAAGTCCCTACATCTTTTTTTTTTTTAATGTAACTGCTGATAGGCTTCAGGTGGGTCCTGGTTAAAGTGCCGTTGTTCACTGAGAAGTGGTCCCCTTGTACGGAAGGTGGTTCAGCCCTCCCCACGCCTCCCGCTGTGACCCACAGGGCTGTTCATTAAGCCGGTTTGTACCCCGTTTGTTTAACACACCTTTATTAGGTGTGGACTTTGTGCAGGTTATACTTCTCTGTGCTAGAAATAAACTCTGGAAATAGAATGTGCTAGAAATAGAATGTGGCTCCAGCTGTCATGTTGATTATTGCCTCATTGGTGAGAGGGAGTCAGATATAGAAGTTCATCTTCCCAGCTGTATTTTGCAGGCTTATTTGAATGTCCTTTGGGAAATTTTATTTATTATTATTTTGCTATTTAAGCTTAGAATCAGTATGGAAATAAACATGGAAATAATAAATGCATTTTTTTAAAATTTGAAACAGAATAGTCAAAAAATGAAATATTACGTAGCAAAACCTGTGCCTGTGTCAAAACCCAAAGTAAATTTCATTTCTAAATCTCTCAGTTCCTGCGTGTTTTGAAGACAACGGCTTTGGGGTTGATTAAGTCTCAGCGCCGTGAGGAGCGTGGACTCTGATCTCATGACTGAAGTGGTGCATGCTTATCAGTAGACCTCCGATCAGAGGAGGGCCTGCTATATCACAGGCTGTATTTTTAAAGTTACAGAAGTTACAGGCCTTCGTGTCATTGGATTCCATAACAAGCAGCCGTTTCGGGATACTGTCCTTCCCTTAGGGAATGTGTCAGGGAATGTCTGTGCCAGGAATTTGTTGAAAACTGGCCTGACGCTTCTTTCCAGGGCTCCTGATGGTTATACACGTTGGTGATCATACACAAATTTTGTTTTTAAAAAAAAAAGCTTTTATTGCAGAAAAGTTTACAAATTATACGGGTACAATTTGATGAATAATGAGCATAGAATTGGTGGGATGGTGTAAAATAATATATATAGTCAAGTGTACACACACACACACACACATACACGTTGGTTGGGCAATACTTCTGTAGAGATACTGGCTTGGAAACCCAACGAGGGGTCGCTATCAGTCAGATCTGACTTGAGGGCAGTGAGTTTGGTTTTTTTTTGGTTATACATATACATGCATGCATTTATTATATATTTATTGATCTAAAGGATGTGTAGCACACAGTTGACAAATAGTAATAAGATATATAGCGGTTTGTGGTAAATTTCATTGCACCAGTAAAGGAGCTCTGGTGGCATAGTGCATAAGGCAATTGACTACTAACCAGAAGGCTAGCAGTTCAAACCCACCAGCCACTCCTGGAGGGAGTATTGGGCGATCTATTTCCATAGTGATACCGCCTGGGAAACCCAGTGCGTGTCACTATGAGTTGGAATTGACTTGGTGGCAGTGTGTTTGGTTTTGGTTTTAATGGTCTCTGACAGACTGCCTTTGCTGATTTTTGTTGTACTCTTGTGTCTGTAACAACCTAAGGTTGCAGTTGATGGATGGATGTAATTCTGATGAATGTTGGTTCATAGTGTTGTTTTCGTTAATAAGATGAAAGGGAAACAACAAAGATATATGTTGGCATTTTGCTGGTTCATCAATAAATTGAACAGCTTCTTTGATGAATTAGATAGTAGTTTTCGAATAGCAGAAGAACACTTCCTGAGGGCTTTTTTGGCACCATTTACAATGTATCACTACAGAGATGATGCTGGAGGCAGTCAGCAAAACAGTAAATTAAGCTCTGATGTGTAGCATTAAAAAAAATCTGTGATGTAAGTACTTCTGCTGTGGGGTATGTCAAGCTCCCTAGGTGATGTCTGTGCCCTGAGGATTGAGCTGACATAGATAGTAGCCGCCACACAGATACACTAGACATACATCCCTCAAGAGCATAGGCAATGGTAAGATGTAGTCATGTAATCAGGAAGCGATGAGTCTTGAGTATTTATTACCTGGGTGTTTCAATATAATTTATTGTTAAGTTTGTGTAATTCAGTTTCTATTAATGGCTGTGGCTTGCAGTATTTCTGAAAGCTTAGTAAGTGGCTCTTGCAACGGTAAAAGTAGGTTTGAACACTGCTGCACATGACACATGTGACCACCATGTGACCACCATGTGATCCATGTGACTGTCCCTCAGGGGTCAGCAAAGAACATTCAGCCATCTTCACGAGTCTCCCCATCACTACCACTTCCTTCCTTCCGTAGGCAGCCCCCGGTCTGATTCGTAAAACCGTGAATTAGTCATGCCTGCTTTGAAAGTTTATGTGTAGTAGGTATTCTTTGTGTCTGGCTCTTTTCACTCATATTTCTCAATGTTGCTTAAATCTAGAAAATTACAGATATTTATTTTCATTGTTATGGTGGTATTGTTGTTGCTATGTGCCGTCGAGTCGGACCCGACTCATGGCGACCCCTCCTTGGGTTTCTGAGGCAGTATCACTAGGGAAGTGGATTGCCCAACCTTCCCTCCGAGGAGTGGCTGGTGGGTTTGAACCGCCAGCCTTCTGGTTAGCATTCCAGACAGCTACCTGGCCAACTGACTGGAAGAAATCCATATTTGTACCCATTCCAAAGAGGGGTGATCCCATAGAATGTGGAAATGGTTGAACAATATCATTAATACTGTACACAAGTAAGATCTTACTGAAGATAATTCAACTATGCTGCCAGATCAGTTCTGTCACTGACGGATGTTTGGGTTGCTTTGAGTTTGGGGCCGTTGTGAATGATGTGCTTTGGGTAGTCTTACCCTTCGGTGTACGTTTCTACTGGGCGTATAGTTAGGAGTGGAAAGGCTGGGCCATGGATGCACAGGTGTTAAAGTTCAGCTGCTGTTAGGTGCCCTGGAAGTGGTTCCGACTGGCAGCGACGCCTTGCACAACGGGACAAAACGCTGCCTGGTCTGGCGCCTTCCACACAGCGCTGCCAGGCTTGAGCCCAGGGCGGGCACGGCGTCATCCATCTCGAGAGGGTCGTCTTCTTTTTCGCTGACTTTAGTGGTAACGTCAAATAGCTTTCCAAAGTGGTCGTACCATTTACATTCCTCTCTGCAGAGTGTCTTTTCTTCCTGAAAAGAAATGGCTGTCAGAAGAGACTCTGAAACTTGCTCTTGAGCGGAGAGTAGAGAAAGCAAAGGGAAGAAATGACGCAATAATAGAGCTGAACAGAAGATGTCAAAGAGCAGCTCGAGCAGACAAAGCCAGTTATTACAATGAAATATGCAAAGACCTGCGTTAGAAAACCGAAAGGGAAGAACACGCTCAGCATTTCTCAAGCTGAATGAACCAAAGAAAAAATTCAAGCCTCAAATTGCAATATTGAAAGATTCTATGGAAAAATATTGAATGATGCAAGGAACATCAAAAGACTATGGAAGGAATACACAGAGTCACTGCACCAAAAAGAATTGGTCGATGTTCATCCATTTCAGGAGGTGACATATGATCAAGAACCAGTGGTACTGAAGGAAGAAGTCGAAGCTGCACTGAAAGAATTGGCCAAGAACAAGGCTCCAGGAATTGACGGGATACCCATTGAGATATTTCAACAAATGGATGCCACGCTGGAGACATTCACTCAGGTATGCCAAGAGATTTGGAAGACAGCTACCTGGCCAACTGACTGGAAGAGAGCCATGTTTGTACCCATTCCAAAGAGGGGTGATCCCATAGAATGTGGAAATTATTGAACAATATTATTAATATCTTAACCAAGTAAGATCTTACTGAAGATAATTCAAAAACGGTTGCAGCAGTGTATTGGTGGGGAACTTCCAGAAATGCAGGCTGGATTCATAAGGGGATGTGAAACAAGAGATGTCATTGCTGATGTCAGATGGATCTTGGCTCAAAGCAAAGAATATCAGAAAGTTGTTTACTTGTGTCTTATTGACTTTGTAAAAGCTTTCAATTGTGTGGATCATAACAAATTATGAATAACATAGAGAAGAATGGGAATTCCGGAACACTGAATTGTGCTCATGTGGAAACCATGCATAGACCAGGAGGCTATTGTTCAAACAGAACAAGGGGACACTGCATGGTTTAAAATCAGGAAGGGAGTGTGTCAAGGTTGTATCCTTTCACCATACTTATTCAATCTGTATGCTGAGCAAATAACCCGAGAAGCTGGACTGTATGAAGAAGAATGTGGCATC
>NW_006922392.1:40812-42574 GCF_000298275.1 Orycteropus afer afer | reverse complement strand
GATGTGTCTTTGAAGACTAAGGTGTGCCTGACCCAAGCCATGGTGTTTTCAGTCGCCTCATATGCACATGAAAGCTGGACAAGGAATAAGGAAGACCGAAGAAGAGTAGATGAATTTTGAGCTGTGGTGCTGGCAAAGAATGTGGAAAGTCCCAGAGACTGAAAGGAGAACTAAGAGCTCTGTCCTGGAGAAAGTGCAGCCGGAATAATCCTTGGAAGCGAGAATGGCCAGACTTTGTGTCACCTACTTTAGTCATGTGGTCAGAAGGGACTGTTCCCTGGAGAAGGCTATCATGCTTGGTAAAGTGGAGGGTCCATGAAAAAGAGGAGGCCCTCAACTAGATGGACTGACGTAGAGGCTGCAACGATGGGCTCAGGTACAGCAAGGATCGTGAGCCTGGCTCAGGACCGGGTGGTGTTGTGCTGTGTTGTCCACGGGGTCGCTATGCGTCAGAGCTGTCTCGACAGCCCCTAACAACGACGGCTCATAACAACAACAACAACAACCACCACTGCAGAGTGTGAGCATTCCAGTTGCCCCACATCCTCACCAATACTTGATAGTGTCAGCCTTTTTAATTTTCTCCTTCCAGTGGGTATGATTGTATCTTAATATGATTTTACCAGCATAGTTACTATGTATTAATCAGATAATGGATGCTTTAAAAACCTTTTTATAGGCTTATTTGGCTATTATCATATCAATGATTTTTTTTTTTTTTAATTTTATTGTGATTTGGGTGAAAGCTTACAGAGCAAATTCACTTTCCATACAGCAGCTCACATACACTTTGTCTCATGACGTTGATTACAATTTCCCACAATGCAACAGTTTCCCTCCCACCTCCTCCCCATAGTTACCTCTTCCCTGTGTCCTTCCCTCCCATAGACTCCTGCCCCCTGAGCTGTCTCCCTGTGCACACACAGCCCTTCTTTCTCCCATGAGTGATCTCTCCAAGGAGTGTATCTAATGTAAATGTTCAGCTCATATGCCTGTCTGTTGTTTGGCTTGAAGCCACAGGAGTGGGTTCAGTTCCAGACCTGAAGGGCTGCTAGGGTCCATAGTCTCAGTGGTTCCATGAGGCTCTATCAGACAGCAAACCTGGTCCCCTTTTCTTTTTCTTTTTTTTTTTTTTATGATTTTGAGTTTTGTTCCACATTGTTCTTCCACTCTATCCAGGATCTCTTACAGAAATACCCTCCGAGTGGTTGACAGTGGTCACCAAGCACCATCTTGTTCTTCTGGTTTGATAGGTGTACAGGCAGAGAATCGCATGGTTTACCATTTGTTTGGACTAATTGTTTCCGTGTGTCTTTGGTTTTCTTCATTCTTCTTTTCTCCAGGTGAGGAGAGAAGACCCATCATTGCATCTAGATGGCTGCTTGCAAGCTTTTAAGATCCCAGACGCTACTCACCACAGTATGATATGGAACAGTTATTTTTGTGTAGTATGGTCTGCCAATTGAGCTTGATGTTCCCTGCGACTGCAGTCCTCAGCCTACAGGTCCAACTCTCGCTTCTTGTGGGTAGCTGACTATGACCGAGAAATGACTACAACCTTGCCCCTTGTGAGCTCTACTTTATACCTGGGAATTCTTACAGAACATACAAATACACTTGTAGAACCATTGTCTGCCAACCCTATACATGGTCTTGGGTACACTCCCCACTTCATAGACATACCTAATCGTTCAGCCTGTCCACCTATCTATCCACCCACATACCCATGTTTGCTTTCACTGACAACGCAGTACTGTATATG
>NW_006922392.1:5293-15665 GCF_000298275.1 Orycteropus afer afer | reverse complement strand
GGGTTCCACCCCTTCCTCCTGCTCTTCCGGCCTGCTACTCTGTGCTACGCCTGTGCTTACCTTGCTCCCGAAGACCTGGTCCCTCTCAGTAGGGTAACAAGGGAATGTGTTCAGTGCAGATCAGTGAGTAAGCATAAAGATGACAGCCTTGGATACCCTGTGGGGCAGTTCCACTCTGTCCACTAGGGGCGCTGTGAGTCAGAATGGACTCCAGGCAGTGGGTGTGTTTTGGGCTTTGCTTCTGTAAAGATTGACAGCCTAGGAAACCCTGTGGGGCAGTTCCACTCTGTCCTCTAGGGGCGCTGTGAGTCAGAATGGACTCCACGGCAGTGGCTGTGGTTTGGGCTTTGATTCTGTAGAGATGACAGCCTAGGAAACAAACCCTTTGGTGAAGTTCTGCTCTGTCCTGTGGGGCCACTATGGGTCAGAATCAATCTGATGGCAGTGGGTTTGGGATTCTGGGGTGTGAGTTTGCTAGGAAGATCTGTTTCTCTCTCAGCACTCCCTCCTCTGTTGACGTGCCTAAAAGTAGAGAGAAAGAGACATTCCATTTATGTGGGTAGTGTGGAACACCTGTGACCTTTTGATTCTCTCTCACAATATGAACTTGCACAGACTGTGTGTGACAGATTGACCTTATTTTGGGAGCATATCACCCTAAATTCCCCTTACTGTGTGATTGTTTTAAAAAACAATATGTAAAAGAGAAAAATAAGATTTTAAAATAGGCATTTAAAGGCGTTTTTTTTTTTTTTAATTATATAGAGTATTATTAAATATTTATGTTCCACGTTCATTTTAATGAGATATGTTTATCATAATGACTGATATTATAATTAAAAAGCATTCATTTGCTTTAATAAGATTTGTATATTATAAAATAACACATAATAAGATAGATTTGGGAATAATCTCATTTAACTGTGATATTTATAAACCTAAAAATAAATGGCTGGATACATAGCTGACATATTAGTTCTCTTAGAAAATGTAAACCTTAATGTTTCTCAGTTTCTTTTTAAAAATACCAGTTCTATCACTGTTCATGCATTTGTATGACAGCAAAGAGAAACAAATACAAAACAAGCAAAAACTCCCAGGCAACTGAGTAGTGGGACCTGGAGTGGGGCCTCCAGAGGGCGTGAGATCAGTCTTGATTTCTTTTGAATTTGTGGGTTTGTCAGTGACATTTCCAGCTTCTTGTGTCTAGGGAGGCCTGGTGAGGTAATGGTTAAAGCATTTGGCTGCTAAACAAATAAATGGTAGGCAATTTAAACCCACCAGCCCCTCCGTGGGAGAAAGATTTGCAGCCTTGGAAACTCTCTGAGGCAGTTCTACTCTGTCCACTAGGGGCGCTGTAAGTCAGCATTGACTCCACGGAGTGGGTGTGGTTTGGGCTTTGCTTCTGTGAAGACTGACAGCCTTGGAGACCCTGTGGGGCAGTTCCACTCTGTCCTTTAGGGGCGCTGTGGGTCAGAACAGACTCCACGGCAGTGGGTGTGGTTTGGGCTTTGTTTCTGTGAAGATTGACAGCCTTGGAAACCCTGTGGGGCAGTTCCACTCTGTCCTCTAAGGGCAGAATCGTCTCTGCGGCACTAGGTTTGGTTTGGGTTTTGCTTCCATAGGGACTGACAGCCTTGGAAACCCTCTGGGGCAGTTCCACTCTGTCCTTTAAGGTCTCTGTGAGTCATAATTGACTCCCCGGCAGTGAATTTTTTTGGTCCTTAAAGTTTATTTTGTACGTCATCTTACAGCATTGATTTAACCTGTGACAGGGCGACATTTAAAGTATTTTGTTTTCCTTTAGATTACTTAATCATGAAGGAGTACTAGGATTTACTATTTCATTTCTCTAGAATTATCGAGGCTGATAAAATGGATAGGAAGAAAATGAACACTTAGTTATTTCACATCACCGTACTGTATGTAGCTTTGCTGTGACCCAGCTGGCGCCCTCTCAGCTAACTGGCTCAGTGGTAGGTGACAGTGTATTCTGAAAGTCATTCCAACTTTAAACATGAAAAACTCAAACTATGACGGAAGGTTTATGGAGAGAGAAGGGGCTTTTGTAGAACCTGTTTAGTGTTTGACGAATGAGCTATCCTCATTTCTCGTGGGGGTAGCTGCTTGCCAAGGAGAAAAAACCCAAACCAAGCCTGCTGTTTGTTGTCAAGTGGCCTCTGCCCCATGGCGCCCCCACGTGTTTCAAGGTTGAACTGCACTCTGCTGGTGGTCTTGGCTGCCGTCTTAGGAATGGTCCCGCTGGGTGGCTGCAGACCTAATGGTTAGCAGTGAGTGCATATTGTCACTCACTAGCCCCTCAGAGGGCTTACTGATTGAAAGAGGCTTCTGTCTCTCACAGAAGATGACATCCCCTGTGGGGCCATAGCTTCACAGTGGGCATGTGGGGTGAGGGGTCGAAAGCGCCAACCCACCACACGGGGCCGCGTTGATGGGCAGCATTTTCTGAACTTCCAGAAGTGCGTTTTGCTTGTTTTCAGGAATAATCTTTTAAAAAAGAAGTCTTTACGTCCAGCTGGGCTTTTTGTTGTTGTTGTTGTTGGTCTTTTTGTTTGTTTGACTTTTTCCCATGTCATTTTGACAAAAATATGATCTGACTGTGTAAAAGTATTTACTCTTTGCTGAGCCTTTGTACTATTTATTAGCAAACTGGACTGTGAAAAACAGTAGAAACTGTAAAACAAACAGCTCCTGGACTGCTTGGTATGTGCCTGTGTGTATCAGTAGAACAGGATTCTGGAATCTAGAGCCATTCTGTGTCTTCAGGGCTGCATTTGATATTTTTTCAAAGAGCTTTGTGAGACTAGACGGTGATTTACTAGGATGGGACAGTTTGTACATTTTTTTATTTTTTAAATTTTATTGTGCTTTGGGTGCAAATTTACAGAGCAATTTTTTTTTAATGCTACATACATTTATCTCAGTAATAAATAAAATGGATGTACAGACAAGTCATAACACTGAAAAAAATGTAATTTTGTCCTTGTCCTTGGTCAAATCAATATATAAACGTTTGTTATAAATAGCTGTTATTTTTAAGGAATGTTTTAAAAAATTTTAAAAACTTTTTATTGTGATTTGGGTGAAAGTTTATAAAGCAAATTCATTTTCATTCTTGTTTGATGCAAGGAGTTTTTTAATTCCATTTTTTATTTCTTCTATTATTACCCAGTCATTTTCAAGGAGGGTGTTACTCAGTTTCCATGTGTTTCCTCTTTTTCCGTTCATCTTCCTAGTGCTGATTTCTAATTTTATGGCATTGTGATCTGAGAAGATGCTTTGCAGTATTTCAGTATTTTAAAATGTTTTGTTTTCTGGCCTAACATATAGTCTGTCCTGGACAATGTCCCATGTGCACTGTTTGCTTTCTGGCCTAACATACGGTCTGTCCTGGAGAATGTCCCACGTGCACTGGAAAAGAGTGTATATTGTGCTGTTGTTGGGTGAAGTGCTCTGTAGATGTCTATCAGGTCAAGTTGATGGATTGTATTGTTTAGTTCTTCTGTGTCTGTTGAACATCTTTCCAGTTGTTCTACCTTTGATTGAAAGTGAGGTATTAAATCTCCCACTATGACTGTGGAGTCATCTATTTGTCTTTTCAGTTCTATTAGAGTCTGGTTTATGTATTTTGGGGCTCTTTCATTGGGTGCATAGATATTTATTATTGTTATGTCCTCTTGTTCAATTGATCCTTTAATCATTATATAACGTCCTTCCTTGTCTCTTATGGTGGTTTTTGTCTTAAAGTCAATTTTATCGAAAATTATTATTGCCATGCCTGCTCTTTTATGGCTGCCATTTGCTTGATGTATCTTTTTCCAACCTTTCATTTTTAGTCTATTCTTGTCTTTGTCTCTAAGGTGTGTCTCTTGTAGGCAGCAGTTGATGGGTTATGTTTTCTTAGCCAGTCTGGAATGCTGTGTCTCTTGAAGGGTGCATTGAATCCATTCACATTCAGTGTAATTATCAACAAGTATGAATTGGTTGCTGTCATTTTGTTGTATGCTTTTTCGTGGTGTTCCTGGTTTCTTTGTTCCATGTAATTTTTTGTGCTGAGCTCATTTTGTTTATGAATCGTGTTATTATTTCCTCTGTTGCTTTTGTTTTAGTATTTGCTAAATATTTGTTGTTCTCCTCTTTTTTATTGTAATGTGAAGCTTTATACCTTTTCTCTGAGGTTACCCTGTGATTTATAATTTTCTTCCCAAGTTTGCTATCTTGTAGTTGTCTTGACTTCCCTACCATTTAGAAGTTCTGTAACTACACAATTTTTTTCCTCTTTTTGGATTTAGTTGTCCTCATTCATCAATTGATGTCACTGGTTCCCTCTTTAGAATCTTTTAGGCTTATTTACTTTGGATACTTCTATAACTGGGTTGGTTTCTGGGTTATGTCATCATGTGTGTTAATGGTTGGTTGTTGTTTGCTGTTGTTGGTTCTCTGTCCAAAGGACTCCCTTTAGCACCTCTTGTAAGGGTGGTCTGGTTTTAACAAACTCCCTTAATTTCTGCATATCTGGAAATGTCCTAATTTCACCATCATATTTGAGGGATATTTTGCTGGGTATATAGTTCTTGTTTGGAAATTTTTCTCTTTCAGTGTTTTATATATACCATCCCACTGTCTTCTCGCCTGCATGGTTTCAGATGAGAAATCTCAGCTTAGTCTTATTGGTTGCCCCTTGTAGGTAACTTTTCATTTTTCCTGTGCTGCTTTCAGGATTCTTTCTTTGCCTTTGGTGTTGGTGAGTTTGATGATGATATGTCTTGGTGATTTTCTGTTGGAGTCTATCCTGTTTGGGGTTCCAGGGACTTCTTAAATGGATATAGTCTCATCTTTCATCATACCAACAAATCTTCGATAATTTTCTCAGTGGTTTTATTTTTCTCTTCCTGTTCTGGAATTTCCGATTACATGTAGGTTATGCCTTTTGATGGTATCCCACATGACCTTAGGCTTTCTTCATTTTACTTTGATCTTTTTTTCTGATTGATCCCTTCCCAAAGAAGTATTCAGGTATTTGCCTTCCATCTCACCAATTCTGTCTTCCATTAATTCAATTCTATTCCTTTGCCCATTCAATGTCTTACTATTTCTGAAGATTTAGTATTAATCTTCTGGGTTTCTATCTGTAGATTTTGTATTATTTCTAATTTTTCATTTACTTTGTCATTTTGTTCGTGTATGTGTTTTGAAATTGTTCAAGGGTTTTCTCCAGTTTTGTCAGTGTTTTCCTTGATCTGTCTCTCAAACCGTTGAAAGTACCTAAATATAATTCTTTCGAATTCCTTATCAGGGAGTTCCAATGCTGCTTCTTCCTCCGGGATGTGTTCTGGGTCTGTATCCTGGTTCCTTTCTCCTGCTTTTATCTTGCTTCTTTGTGTGGACTATGATGCTTTGTTGTCTCTGAGATGCTGTGATATTTTTGTGTTTCTATTTAATTGGTGATTGCGTGTTGGAGTGATTTGCCTACGATTTTCATTTTCTTTGTATGTTATCTACGTAAGCAGGGTGCTGTGCTGTGCTCCTCTATTCACTAGTTGGCAGCATTTATACACTCACCACCTGCCTTCTTTCCCATTGTCTGCCTCCCGTATGTCCCTGCCATCATTGGCAAACAAAGCCTATCCTTAGGGCCCTGGGATCTGAATGAGAATGCTGTCACTTTAAATATCCAAGGTGGTCATTGCTTGTAAACAATCAAAATGGCTGCGCCCTCCAGACCGCCGAAAGTCCATAGCTCAGGTTGTCTCCCTCTTTGCTGTTTCCCTTCCTAGTCATAGGCCACCAGCTCAGTTGTCCCGGCAGCCCTTGACGACCAGGGCTGATCTTTAGGTCAATTCTCAGGTCCCAACACCACTTGGAAATATTTACGCTGTTGGTCCTGTTGGAGTAGCTGACAGTCCACTGCTCTGACCGTCTCTGTACTCACTGTTTTCGTTCAGGTTTTTCCACTAGTTGGCGCCTAATCCACTTCTGTATAGTTCCTTTCAAAGCTCAGGGCTCCAGGATTATTTTATTTGTGTCAATTGGTTTCTCTTTTCTTTGTTGAAGAGGGCCCCTGTAGCTTGTCTGCCTCTTCCATCATCTTACTGGACATCTTCAATTTTGTTTTATGTTCAGGAGTTCATGCACATTTGATTTTATGCCCCAATTACCATCCCCAGACATAACCAGCTCTCCTCCCGACCTTTCCCTGTGACTGCCACCTCTCTGTGTGCTTATCTGTGCATTCCTGTTTGTCCAGCTCTCCCTCTGTGTGAATGCTGCCCCTCTGGTTTCTTATGACCATTTACTCTAAGGGAAGGGGTGCATCTCCCTAGAGTAGGTGAGTGCATCACCCTGGGGTAGATGTTCTGCATGTAGGTCTTTCTGCTGTTGGGCTGAGAGCCAATCCTTGGAAGTAAGTCCATTTCTAGGCCTGGAAAGTAACTTGGGGCCATAGTCTCAGAGTTTCTACCAGTTTCCATCTGACCAGTAATTCTAGTCATTTTTTTTGTGTTTTTGAATTTTGTTTCACATTGTTCCTCTCACTCTATCCAGTATCTCCAGTTTTGATCCCTTTCTGAGTGGTTGACATTGGTAGCCAGGCACCATCTATTTCTTCTGGTCTCAGGGTCGTGAAGGCTGAGGTCCTCGTGGTCCATCTTATCCTTGAACTGATTGCTTCCAGATGCCTTTGATTTTTTCACTCTTCTTTGAGTTCACAGATGTTTACAGCATTTTGAACTGGAATGAGCCATTGAGATATCCTGTCCCGTCTCCCTATTTTGAACCGCCAGCCTTCTGGTTCGCAGTCAAGTGCCTTAGGCACTACGCCACCAGAGCTCCCATAAAATGGGAATAATAGCACCATAACCAACCTAACCTAACTCACTGCCCGTCGAGTCAGACCCGACTCATAGCGATCCCTCCTTGGGTTTCTGAGGCGGTATCACTACGGAGGTAGATTGCCCAACCTTCCTTCCAAGGAGTGGCTGGTGGGTTTGAACCGCCAGCCTTCTGGTTAGCAGTCAAGTGCCTTAGGCACTACACCACCAGAGCTCCCAGTCTTTACAGAAGCAAAGCCCAAACCAAACCCACTGCCTGGAGTTGGTTCTGACTCATAGCGACCCCCATTGGGTTTCCAAGGCTGTAAATCTTTACAGAAATAGATTGCCCCATCTTCCTTCCATGGAGTGGCTGGTGGGTTTGAACCACCAACCTTCTGGTTAGCAGTCAAATGCCTTAGGCACTGCACCACTAGAGCTCCTTTTCTTACATATCTGGCTCCTGAAAGGACTTGTTACGCTCTTCCGAGTCTTCCATTGAAGGGCTTTGACCCAAAAGTTTTCCTGTTCTCGTTACCATGAGAAACCACTCACATTGTAAAAATTCACGTCTGTTCCTGTTTTGCTTCGTGGGCCATGACGGAACCATTTCAGTGGGTCTGAAGCCCTGCTTATAGAGCAAGTGGGAGTTGTCCATAAGTCAGACAGTCGTAAGCTGGGAACTGCCTGCCTGTGTAATTCTGTGATACCTGAGAGAAAGTGTCTTCTGCAGAGCGGTTACTCTTAAGTGGGGCTAAGATTATAAGTGTACATCTTCTGGCAGGTTCGGAAGCCCTGGGTAGCTGCTCTCTGAATAAGGCAGAAGGTTCCCTGTTGACAGGACCTTTGTTAGCCTTCCCTGAGGCAGCTCCAATTTGAGATGTTTTGTGAATACACCCTTCATTTTTCTACCTGTAAGATGACACTCTTGCCAAATGCACCATGATTTTACTGTGACAACCGAGCTTATCTTTTGATGTGAAAATTTTAGTTGACATTGGTAGTTGATAATTACACCCACTCCTCACTTACCTACTATCTCATTATCCGACATTTCACATTGACGACAGTAGTGAAGAATCTACTCAAATCACCTTCTAGTCAGGCAGGGCCCCATGTGTTTTGAGTGAGCAAATGCCTCTCTGCTGGGCCCCAAGTCCTCGATCCCTCCCATCCCACCCATCTCCCCAGTCTTGCATGCAAACAAAGTTAGAAAAGGGAAAGAAATTGAAAAAGGCTGGACGCCTGGGCCTTGTATCCTTAAGGTATGAGCTCTGTGGCCCCTTGGGAATCCCAGCCTGACACTGAAGCTGGTGGCGAGGGTCACAGACAGGACGTGGGGCAGTCACTTCACCGCAGACTCTGAGATCCACCTCTGTGTGGTTGGGGTGCTAGAGCCAGCAGCCAGCTACCCCAGGTGGGTGAGTATTGCCATGGAGACCAAGCAAGGACTCCATGTGGGTCAGGGTGGGGCAGGTCCCTCCCAGCTGTAAGTCCGGACCAACCAACTGTGCCCATGGTTTGTAGTGACACAGGCTGCCCCACCCCACCTGAGCGATGGAAGTCAGGGCACAGGGACGAAAGTGTGCTGCTGCCGTTGGCTGCGGGGGAGGGCGAAGCCCCACAGGCCGCCTCTGAAATGTCTGCTGCTCTCTGAAGAGCGTTAGGTCCATGAAGCTGTGCTTCACTTAATGACCTGGTCTGTGGAGCCCAACCGCGAGGACAAATGAGGAATGAGTGGATGGCATTTCAATCTGATCAGGCGTCGTGTACGTCTTGTGAACTTTCAGGGTGTGCTGATGGTTGGACCCCCGGGCACTGGTAAGACGATGCTGGCTAAAGCCGTTGCCACTGAGTGCGGGACGACGTTCTTCAACGTTTCCTCTTCCACGCTGACCTCGAAGTATCGAGGTGAATCCGAGAAGTTAGTCCGCCTGCTGTTTGAGATGGTGAGTGGGGATCCTTTCAAAGCATTGTCTGTGGTGCACATGGTGCTCCCCGTGGTGTAGGTCCGTTTCTCTTTCCTTAGAAAAGAGCAAATGAAATTGTGTCTTAATAGCTCCTGATGGTGAAGAGACGTGGGGTGATGGTCTGTGGGTAGCTGGTGCTCTTCCTCTGAGGGAAAGAAGGCCCTTCCTGGACTTGTCCAGTAAAAGCAGCAGAAGAAAATGAGACTTCGGTGACTGTGTTGATAATACTTCTGGGTCTCTGAGGAGCTCTGGGGGCGCAGTGCCTGAGGCATCTGACTGCTAACCAGAAGGCTGGCGGTTCGAACCCACCAGCCACTCCACAGAAGGAAGACCGAACAATCTACTTCCGTAAAGATTTACTACCTCAGAAACGCAAAGGGGGTCGCTGTGAGTCACAATCGACTCAATGGCGGGGAGTTTGGTTTTTTGTTTGTTTCTTTGTTTGTTTAATGAGCTGATAGGAACCCTGGTGACACAACGGTTAAGGGCTTGGCTGCTATCAAAAAGTTGGCAGTTTGAACCCACCCAGTGGCTCTGCAGGACAAGCCCTGGCCATCTGGTGTGGGAAAGACGACCGCCAAGGAAACTCTACGGGCTCTTCTGCCCTGTCACCTGGGGCGGCTGTGAGGCGGAGTCAGCTCGATGGCACACAACTCCAACAGCAACAACAAGCTGGTGGAGCAGTGTGTATTTGAAAAATCGTTTTTGAAATTTTTCTGTCATTAAAATTTGTTCCTTTTTCATGAGGGGATTGCTGTAATTCCTTAATGCATGGTTAAGGACATAGGTTGATGGTATACCCTAAAAAATTTTTTTTTCCCACTGTGGAAGTTTTTAAACACAAAAGTAGAGCAGTCCAGTGAATCCCCATGTATCTGTCACCCAATTTGACCAACCACATGACTTGTCTCTCATTTTCAGAAACTTTCTTTTTTCTTATGTGATTGATTGATTTAACCAATGGCAGCATGAAAGCATTGAGAAATTTCTACTGTCTTTTGCCATTGTTTTCAAAGGAGAAAATGGCATTTTAAAAGACATTGCACTTGTTTGATGAGCTCATTGAATGGTTTCTTTAAAACATTTCCACGAAGGCCAGATTCTATGCCCCTACGACGATCTTCATCGATGAGATAGATTCGATCTGCAGTCGCCGAGGGACCTCTGATGAACATGAGGCCAGTCGGAGAGTCAAGTCGGAGCTGCTCACTCAGATGGATGGTAATTCATGTTTGATCACTTCTCAAACTGTTGTACTTCCTTTTTGAATTTCGTGTAGACTTATACTCCGGAAACTCTAAATGAATGAACTGCGAGTCAGACTGAAATATAGTTTAACTTTTTATTGTGATTTGGGTGGAAGGTGGAAGGTTACAGAGCACATTGGTTTTGCATTCATCAGTCCATGCCCATTGTTCCATGGCATCATTGACTGCACTGTGACGGCTCACTTCCACTTCTCCCTGTGGGTACCATCTCCCCTCATCCTCCTTCCTGTGCATTCCTGCCTCTGACCTTTGTGTCTGGGCATATGTTGCCCTTTTGACCCTTCAAGTTTGATTATTCTGAGGC
>NW_006922392.1:0-3361 GCF_000298275.1 Orycteropus afer afer | reverse complement strand
GCTATGAGTTGGATCCGACTCGACGGCACATAACAATAACAACAAGTGGTGAATTTGGCTAGGTTATGAAAGGGAGTCATGTATTTGGCTCTGAATGAGAGGAGGGTCATGCTCAGGTTTCCTTTCTTGTTTATTTTCTACAAGTCACTTACAAATTTGAAGAATAAAATGATTGTCGTATGACCTGTCTTTGAAAATTACGATGGTGAGCTAGCCCAATACATCAACCTGAGACCTCTTCTCTGTCCTCTTCTGAGAAAATCAAGTAAATTAGACTGAAAAACTAAGATAACACATTTTTGAAGAACTTTATGGTTAAAAAAAAGAGAAAAGAATGAAATAGTTAAATCCCCCATCCCTTTTCTTTCCAAAGGAAGTAGACCTTCTTTTCCTACAGGGAAAAAAAAAAAAAGTTTTTCCTAAAATAGAGAAAAATCAAACTCACTGCTGTCGAGTTGATTCCAACTCATAGTAACCCCCATTGGGTTTCTGAGGCGGTAAATCTTTATGGAAATAGATTGCCCAGTCTTCCTTCCGTGGAGTGACTGGTGGGTTTGAACCACCAACCTCCTGGTTAGCAGTCAAATGCCTTAGGCAGTACACCACCAGAGCTCCTTAGTTTGTCCTACAGGATTCAAATCCTGAGTTGATTCCATGAATCCTTCCACTTGTTTGTTTTGTGGTCACCGGTTGGTCTGGCTGTGCCCCCACACCGAGATCCTTGGTCAAGGTCAGAAGCACTTGGCTGTTTCCACCATTGCATCTGACCACCTCACCCAGTGGCTCCCGCTTGGCGGTGTTAGCGGGATGTCAGGATGCGGGGCTACTGGGAGTTACTACATCTTTGTTCCCTTCTGTGTTCAGGGGTTGGGGGAGCCCTGGAAAACGAGGACCCGTCCAAAATGGTGATGGTGTTGGCCGCCACGAATTTCCCGTGGGACATCGATGAAGCTCTGCGGAGGAGATTAGAAAAACGGATATACATACCCCTCCCCACAGGTACGCTTCCTTCCTCACCCTCACGGAGCTTTCTGTTTGTTACCTCCTGTCGCCTTTTCTTGTTTCTCTGAGGCTTTGTTTCATTACTGTCCTGTGTGCAGAAGTGTATACCATCACACAGCCTGTGAATGGGTAGTGGGTGGACACGCGGATGCCCCAGGATTCCACTGTGGGGTGTGGCATTTCAGACCCATTGTTAATGATGGTCAGTGGACTAGGATATTGGAGTTTTCAGTTTTAAACTTGAACAGTCTGCATTTACTACCCTCATTTAAGGGATTACAAGGAAAGTTCTCTTAAAATGTTTTCCAAAACATGTTGCTTTGGAAACTAGAATCTCATCCTATCGGTGAATGTTGACATTTTCTTAAGGATTTTTTTTTTTATATTATTTTTACAACAATAAAAGTTTTTTTTTTTTTTAAAGATGTTTGAGGGGGAAAAGCTCATCGAGAAATAGGAAAGAAAAGTAAAGAAAGATTTAATTAAATAAAAGCAGTTTTATTATGTAAAATAGAAAGTAAGACAAAATATACCAGTGAAATGAACTCATTTTAGGTGTACAAATTAGTGAGTTTTGACCAGTGCATACACCTGTTTAATCAATACCCTAATCAAGTGGGATACTTCTGTCACTCAGAAAGTTTCTGTGTGTCCCCCTATGAACTAATCCAAACTGCCAGCACGCATTCTTTTTCCTGATTTTTATCACCGTAGATGTTCTTTTTCCTGTTGTTAAACTTCCTGTCACTGGAGTCCTGACGGTCGGTTCTTCCACATTTGTGTGTTTTCACTCAATGTAACATTTTGAGGTTCCTCCACATGGTTCCACGTACCAGCAGTTGAGATGGTGATACCATCATTGGTCTATGTATTCTCCATAGACATGAGTAGTTTCTAGTTTTTGGTTATTATAAATAGTTATAAATATTCTTGTACAAATCTTTTTATGGACACACATTTTCAATTCTTTCTCTTTTTTTTAAATTTTTATTGTGATTTGGGTGAAAGTTTACAGAGCAAATTCATTTTCCCTACAACAGTTCATACACATTTTGTCTCATGACATTGACTGCAATGCCCCACATTATAACAGCTCTCTTCCCACTTCCTCCCCCATAGTCACCTCTTCCCTGTGTCCTTCCCTCCCATGCGTTACCCACCTTCCCAACCCAAGCTGTCTCCCTGTGCAAATGCTGGCCTTCTGTTCTCCCATGATTGATCACTCCAAGGAGTGTATCTACCTGAGGTAAGTGTTCACCTCATATGCCTGTCTGTTGTTTGGCTGGAAGCCACACGAGTGAGTTCAATTCCTGACCTGAAGGGTTACTAGGGACCATAGTCTTGGGGGTCTCACCAAGCTCTATCAAACCAGGAATCTGATCTTTTTTGTTTTGTGATTTTGAGTTTCGTTCCACATTGTTCTCCCACTCTAGCGAGGATCTTCTGCACCAGTCCTCCTCCAGTGGTAGCCGGGCACCATCTAGTTCTTCTGGTCACATGGGCTTACAGCCTGAGGATCACATGGTCTACTAATTCCTTGGACTAATGGCTTCCATGTCTTTGGTTTTCTTCTTATTTGCTCTGGATGAGAAGAGACCCATCATTGCATCTAGATGGCCTCTTGCAAGCTTTTAAAACCCTAGTTTCTACTCACCGAAGTAGGATGTAGAACAGTGTTTTTGTTAGTATGTTATGCCAGTTGAGCTTGATGTCCCCTGCGATCATGGTCCCGAGCCCACAGGTCCAGCTTCTCACTGCTTCAGGGTAGCTGGCTGTGGCCAGGAAGTGACCACAACCTTGTCCCTTGTCAGCTCTACTGTACACTCAGACATCCTTACAGCACATACAGATATGCTTGAAGAAACATTGTCTGCCAACCCTGTACATGGTCATGGGCACATCCCCCCTGAGTAGATGGACCTGCTCACTCGTCTGTCCACCTGTAGATCAATGCTTGCTGTCACTGACAACACAGTGCTGTATGTTGTCTGTACCTCCCATACATCTCCCTGTGTCTTCCTCTTCCTCAGTGCCCCTGTGTTGATCACTCACTTATGGTACATTGTCCTTCTCTTCACCCAAACCAATACTTGTTGTATTCAGTTCTTTTGGGCAAAATAGTTAATGAGTTGTAGGGTATAACTTTATAAGAAATACCCAAACTGGTTTTCAAAGCAGTTGTACCATCTTACACTCCCACCATCAATGAATGAGAATTCCAAAATTTACATACACATCCTTACCACTGTGTGGTATTGTTAGTGTTTTAATTTTAGTCACTCCATTAAAAGCGTGAAGTGCGAGGACTTAAGAATTAACCTAAAAATCACCCTCCTAACCAGAGACTGCATGGACTGTG
>NW_006922391.1:854019-855334 GCF_000298275.1 Orycteropus afer afer | reverse complement strand
TACAAGATAGAATGGATTGTTCTAAACTTGGGAAGAAAGCTATAAATTACAGGGTAATCTCAAAGAAAAATGATAAACCTTCACATCAAAATGAAAAAAAGGACCAGCACAAATATTTCACAAATGCTAAAACAAAAGCAATGAAAGAAGTGATAATATGATTCATAAGAAAAACAAGCTCAGCATAGAAATTATATGGAACAAAGAAATCTACACCATGAAAAAACATGTAACAAAATAACAACAACAAATTACAATAGCAAAAAGATGGAAACAACCTAGGTGCCTGTCAACAGTAGAATGATTAACCGAACTATGGTCCATTCACACAATGGAATACTGTGCAACACTGAAGAATAATGTAGAGTCAGCAAAACCCCGCATAACATGGATGAACTTGGAGGACATTAAGCTGAGTGAAATAAATCAATCACAGAAGGACAAATATAGTATTAGTTCATTGTTGTGGAGGGTCAAGAAAAGGTTTATATATGAAAGGAAACTTTCTTTGTTGGTTGCCACAGGTGGGAGGGGAGGGGGGGAATACTGAAAAAAAAAAAGAATGTGTTGACCCATGCACTTGGATTTATTTATTTATTATTTTTTAATTTTTTACTTTAAGAGTTTGTTTTACATTCAACATTATGTGTACATTTAGTTTCACTCCCCATTTTCCATGTCCAAGCCTAACCCAGTCTCCTCCCTTCCCTGCCCAGTAAACCTCCCTCCCCCACCCATGCCCCTCACAGTTATGCACTCCTGTTTGTCCTGCATTTCCTTCTTGCAAATGTTGCCCCTCTGGTGCCCCATGGCTGATTGCTCCAAGGGATGCATTTCCATAGAGTATGTGGGTGCATCACTGTGGGTTGAGTGGTCTGCATGTACATCTTGTTTACTATTAGGCTGAGAGCCAACTCCTGGGAATGAGCTTTATTCCAGGCCCAGAATTTATTCCAGAGCCATAGTATTGGGGGTCTCACCAGACTCCATCAGACCAGTAATTCTGGTCATTATTGAGTTTTCGGATTTTGTCCCATGTTTTTCCTCCCACTCTATCAAGGATCTCCAGATTTGATCCTTTCTTGAGTGGTTGGCATTGGTAGCCAGGCACCATCTAGTTCTTCTGGTCTCGAGGGCCATAGTGTCCTAGGACTGATTGCTTTCAAATGCCCTTGCATTTTTTGCATTCTTCTTCACTTCAGATGCTAGGAGACCATTAGCTGCATCTTAGATGGCCACTTGAAAGCTTTTAAGATCGCAGTCACTACTCACCGATGTAGGATGCAGAACAAGGCTTTTATGTATTTTGTTGTGT
>NW_006922391.1:843387-852224 GCF_000298275.1 Orycteropus afer afer | reverse complement strand
CGGAAGGAAGGTTGGGCAATCTACTTCTGTAGTGATACTGCCTCGGAAACCCAAGGAGGGGTCGCTATGAGTCGGGTCCAACTCGATGGCACACAACAACAATAAATGAAGGTAATTCATGTCACCACTAGATTATTATTCAATGCATTAGCAAAGAAGCACTTGTATTGTTATATCATAAATTTGGTCATTTAAAATATTTTTTAAATTTTTTTATTGTGATTTGGGTGAAAGTTTACGGAACAAGTTGGTTTTCCATTCAACAACCCATACACATTCTGTTTTGTGACATTACTCAGTACCTACAATGAAACAGCATTCTTCCCACTTCCTCCCTTCATCCTTCCTTTGCTTACCCTCCTGCCTTCCTAGCTCTCTCCCTGAGCAAATGCTATCAGGGGTTCACCAGTCTTCATCAGACCTGTAAGCCTGGTATTGTTTTATGATTTTGAGTTTTGTTTCACATGTCCAAATAATTTGATGTCACTCTATCAAAGACCTTCTATTGTGATCCCTTTCAGAGTAGTCAGCAGTGATAGCCAAACACCATCTACTTCTGGTCTCAGAGGCCTGAAGGCTGGGTTTTATATGGACCATTAGTCCTTTGGACTAATTGTTTCCTTGCATCTTTGATTTTCCTCACATTTCTGTACTTTGGGTGGGGAGAGACCAATTGTTGCACCTTAGATCACCACTCACAAGTTTTTAAGAACCCAGTCACTACTTACCAAAGTAAGATGTAAAACATTGTCTTTGTGTACTGTGTCTTGTCAATTGACCTTAGTGTTCCCAAGACTGAGCCAGCAATTCCAGGCCAGCAATTCACTCCCTCAAGGTGTTTGGTAGTTTTCATAATGTTGCCCCCTGTATGCGCTACTACATTCATGGATATATTTGCAGACCATATAAATAACATAGGAAAGATATTCTCTGTCAAACCTATATTTATTCATGGGTATAGTCCCATTCATCTTCCTACACCTGTTTAGATTGAGTGCCTGTGTTTTGATGACTGTATTTCAACATAACTGTAGTGTTTTTGGTAATCCTATGAATTTTATATTATGTGTTATTCCATGAAGGGTCCACAGACTTCTCCAGGCTGCCAGGGATTCTATGGCACAAATAAGATTAAGGACCCCATACCAGGACCTCTTGGTGAGGCTGCATGTTGGTCTACCTCTCTGTCAACAACACACCCTTCTTTCATCCCTTTTCTCCTTCTCCTTCTAGTCAGCCTGACTTCCTCTCCACCTCCAGGTACTACCCTGGGTTCTATTTCTGAAAACCATTCTTAAAACTAAAAATATAGACATTACTTGATAAGCATTTAAAATGTGACCCCCTCCTAGGGTTCCTGGATTTTTAGTTTAGAGCTCTAAAGTACCAAACATGTTTTTTTGAGGGCAAAAGAATGAAGCTAAAATGGCAGAACAGCCAGCAGTGGGTTCATTTGAGGGCAGCAGCCAGCTACTTCTCCACATGTTCTTGTGGTGAGTCCTCAGTTATGCTGGGAGGCCTGTGTCTACTTAAGCCAGCCACAGAGTTCCTGAGAAATTTGAAGCTCTACATCTGTGCCACACAGATGCACTACCCTGGAATTAAGCACTTATGGGGAGCCTTTCAATTAACTTTTGGCAGGAGCTCCTTGGACCATTGATTTAATAAATGACACCTTACCAGATTAAAAGATTTAATGCATAAAAAAAATAGTGACTTTATGGTCAAAGACCAGTTGACTCATCACTGGCTCATTGGGCCACAATTCTCTAATTATAATTCTTGGTGTTCAAATTAAGTTGTTGGATCTTGCTTCCCTATTTGTCCTTCTCATTTCCTCTTCTCTGTCCCTTTTCCCTACATCCTTCACTGGTTCTCTCTAGGGTTGCAATCTAGGGATTTTTTTGAAAGTGTTGTCTTCATTGGGGTTCAATCTGTGTTTCATAAAAGAAATAAATGTTCAGGGTAGATCGAGGCCTGGACTTTGTGATAGTGTGAACAGAAACAACTTGACTAAAATCCCAGAGGCTTAAAATGCAACGAAAGCAACAGTGTACTGTGCTGGCTTAGAGACACTGTGTCTGCTCAGTCCTCGGGCCTGGAGACCAGCACTCTAAACCCTTTTTGAGGTGAGGCCTGGTGTTTTGCACCCTTCAGTGTGCCAAAGTGGTGCTGCCTTTGGACGAAGAGATCTGTTGCCTGAAAACCAGCATGTCTGACTCTTTCATCTTGCATTTTAATTACAAAACAGGATCTCATGGGCAGACAGAAAATTCTGGTCAGAAACCATAAAAGTTGTGTGGTTAAGTTCATAGTGGAAACAACACTAATTGGAATACATGGTATCAGATTCTGCTCCCTTCTCTGTCTCTGCACACTGGCATCCTTGGCAAGTCTCAGTCTCATTTCACAAAAGAAAGACTATCAATAGCCTTGCCTGCTTCATGTGGTTGTTGTGAGGCCCTGAATAATGAAGGCAGAAAAGAAAGAACCTGGAGAAGTAGAATTTTCTTCTCAAATAAATTGTACTTTTATTATATATTGAAAATCCATTCTTTAAGATTGGTGAATTCATTCTAAACATCAGTGGTCTCCAGTATTTTTAAATAATTTTTGTAGATTAGTAAAACTTTGAAGGCTCACAGAAGATCATTGATAAATTTCATAAGAACAGGACCTCCTTCTCAGAGTTCCCATCCTATAAGCTTAGAATGAAAATCTCAGGGGAAATTTACCTTAACTTTTAGATTCTAGCCAATAGAGTTGAAAAATTAAGGTAAATCAGGGCACCTAATCAGAATTATGAACTTGGTCCAACTGATAACAGGGAGTCATTGAATGTTCTTGAGCAAGGGAGAGACATGAAGTACCATTTAGGAAAAACATGTTGGCAGAGGTGAGCAAGCTGAACAGAAAGAAGAATAAACTGCAGTCACACCAGTCGAACCATGACTCTAGTTCTCCAGATATGAGGAGATTGCTCTCCCTGACTGAGAGTTAGACCAGCCAATATGAACTTTTGAAGTAGATAATTATTTTTATTTCTTACTCATTCACCTTCTACCCTCTAACACCCAGGGTAGTGGGCATTCTCACATTAACCTAAGACCCACCCACATTTGCTCTGTATCATAAAGGGTCCTCACCTTCAAATTTGTTTCCCAGCCCCCACCTCACCCATCCCACCACCTTCAGAATTCCTCTTCCCCCAAAAGCAGTTCATCTCAGTAAAGCCTCCAACCTATGACTGATAGAGACCTTTGGTCACCTCCCAGAGGACTTGTGTTATTCAAAGAGAATCTAAGTTAACACAAATGTATCTCCGGTTGATGAAATCTTGTGCTAGGTGACCTCATATAGCCATACGAGGAGCATATAGTCGTAAAGGAGAACATATTCTTGGCAGTCAGCCTGGCTTGGGAATTGCTCCAGAGGGTCACTAACCCTAAGTTAATTCTGCATCTCATAGCTCTTTTCCTTCCCCTCTCAGAATCCCTGGAGTCTCCATCAGCTTCAGGGAAGTGCGTTTCAAACAAAGACAGCCTGAAACTCTGAGAAAGCTGGTGCCCAATTTGTCTTAATGATGGTCTGTGCCTTGAGCCCAATTCACCTTGTGAAAGATGGTTCTGTGCCTGGGGGTGCGTGAAAGTGAACTTTGGTTGCTGACATTATAAACTTACTGAGTGAAAAGGAAAAGAAGAGGGACAGGCAGGGCCAGAGAACCTCTGTGGGTTGAGAAAATCCTAGCAATCTTCTAGAATGATCTTCTCATAAGGAAAATGAAACCCATTCAGCTGTAATACTCTAAGATCATGAATTTCTGAAGCTAAACTAGCTAGGTACAATCTCAGGGTCGTTCAATGTCACCCTCCACCCCAGCTGAAAGAAAACTGACTCATTTAAACTGCCCTATCAAAGTAGTTATCCCATGGGCTTTCACTGATTGGTCAACTGATTGATGCTTACCATAAATAAGACCAGTGGATCCTACAGTTGTCTGGGGTGCCAGAATGGGAGGTGTAGAACAACTTATCTAAAGGCAAGTGTCATGTCACAGAGTGCTGAGTTCATGATGGCTCAGGCAGGCTCCAGGACATGAAGACCAGCTAGAAAAATATCAAGTTGATATTTGGGAAGTTATCTTGAAGGATGGAATCTCAGAGGCCTGCTTCTCTTTTTCACCACTGACCAGTGGGCAGCATAAGAGGTGAGGAGAAAAAGGAGTCAGAGCCAGTCCTTAAAGAATCATTTTCCTTTCAAAAGCCATTAAAACATATATGCTTTGTGGATTTGAGTTCCTCGATGACACAGAGTGTTAAGCTCTGACCACCAGACAAAAGGTTGATGGTTCAAATCTAACCAGAGGTACCTCAGAAGACAGGCCTGGCAATCTACTTCCAAAGTCACAGCCTTGAAAATCCTGTAGAGCAGTTGTACTCTAACACATGGGGTTGCCATTAGTTGGAATTGGCTCTACTGCAACTAACAGCAACAACAAGTTCTATGGCTGCATGGGTGCTACCTGACCCCATTTTTTCTGTAAGAGCCTCTGGGGAATCACCCCTTTCCCTGCTCACTTGGAAGTATCTCTAAGCTGCCTTACCACCCTTAGCCCTGTGGAACTGCAGGAGAGCAAGTTCACCATGGTGCATCACAGTTGTTGTTGATAGGTGCCGTCAAGTCACAAAGAAACAATGCCCAGTCCTGTGCCAGCCTCATGATCCTTGCTGTACTTGAGCCCGTCCACTGTGTCAAGTCACCTTGTTGATGGCCTTCCCCCTTTTCGTTGACCCTCCATTTTACCAAGCATGATACCCTTCTCTAGAGAAAGGTCTCCCCTGACAACATCAGAGTTTCTGTAAAATGGCACTCTCTATCCCAAAACCAAAAAACCAAACTCACTGCCTTCAAGTCAGATCTGACTCACAGCAACCCCTCCTTGGGTTTCCAAAAGGGTATCACTATGCAAGCAGATTGCCCAATCTTCCTTCTGAGGAATGGCTGGTGGGTTTGACCACCACCCTTCTGATTAGGAGTCAAATGCCTTAGGTACTATGCCACCAGAGCTCCTCTCTCTATCCCACTGGCTGATATTTTGGTTGGGAATTTCTAATGAGCCCATAAACCATCTTTATTGCTGTCCTTGTTTGTTTTGAAAACACTGGAGTAATCAGCAGGATGCTGAAAGAGTTTTATTTCACTCTTCAAGCTGGTCCTATTTTTGGCCTGGGAATTTTAATAGCAGTGGCCTCTTTCTTGAAAAAGAAAAGGAGCCAAAAAGAAATGGCTTTCCTCAAAAGCTTTATGCATTTCAGAAAGAAAAGCGGAAGAATGGTGTAGGAGATGGAAGTCCACTTAGAGGCTATCGTAGAGGCCAAAGGCAAAGCTTCTTGAAGGGCGTGTGATCTTCACAGTCACACAGGGTCCTGCTTTCAGAAGGACTCCACCCTTGGTTAACGCTCTGCTGTCACCATCTTGAGATTCTTAATAAGTTTTGAACAAGGGGCCTTGCATTTTCGTTTTGTGCCAGATCTTACAAGTTATATAGCCAGTGCTGGCCAGCTGGATTGTTTTTGAGAAGCATGCGTAATCTTGGTTTGACCTAAGGAAGGGACTAATAAGATCATTTCAGGTCCTGGAGAGGCCCAGGGAAAGAGATCTTTGGTCAGACCCTAAAGGATAAACAGTATCAATTTACTAACCAGCAGAGTTCAGCCACCAGAACTGATTGAAGACAGCCAGGCTTTTTGTAATCCCCACGAATTTGCCCAGAATGAGCTCCCCAGGGAGAGGTCTGCTTCTGTTCAGCCTGGAGGGTGGCTGATAACAGAATAGGACATATGGGAAAATGAGGACAGGTGGCTAATTAGCCAAAATCTTCCTCCCTATCCTTTGTCTCTCCTAAGAGCCTGTTCCTGAACCCCACCCTCTCTCACTAAACTCCCCTAACATACAGCCCTCAAGTGCCTGATGTTGTCCCCATACTTAGGGTCCTGTCAGAAGAAGTTCATGAAAAAATGGAGGAAAATAAACAGATTTTAAACAGAAAAGGTGAATAACATACACAAACCCAAATGTGTACAGAAATTTAGAAGGGAAAACCTTTCTGAGAGTCAGGAAGTTTTGAGAAAGGCTTTGTCAAGGAGGAAGTGCTTGAATTTGGCCTTGAAAGCTGAGCCAGATTTAGGCAAATGAATATGAGTAGTGCATGGGAGGATTCCAGGAAGATTAAGGAAAAGCTACAGGAGAGAAGGAGCTCTTGACTGCTAACCAGAAGGCTGGCAGTTCAAACCCACCAACCACTCTTCGGAAGGAAGGTTGGGCAATCTACTTCCGTAGTGATACTGCCTCGGCAACCCAAGGAGGGGTCGCTATGAGTCGGGCTGACTCAAAGGCACACAACAACAACAGGAGAGAATTAGCAAGAAGGTGAAGTGTACTTGGGAGGACCTGGGAGCAGGGAGATAGGTGGAATATTGTTGCCATAGTCAGATCCTGAGAGCACAGGGTCTACACGAAAGTAGTGGCAGTAAGAATGGAAGGCAAGACTCAATGATAATGTTAATGTTCATGTGACCAAAACAGAAGTATTGATCTATGCCTCTTCCCAGATATGCATTCCATCTTCTCCTTACAGATCATGGTTCCCAAATTCAAGAATCACCCTTGATTCTTTTCTCAGAGCCCCATAGTTAAACACTATCTTCTCTCTTCTATTTTCAAAATATATTTCAAGTGGGGTCACTTTTAAGCACCTTAATTCAAGACACCTTCGTCTCTTATCCCAGCTACTGGAACAGCCTCATGGCTGCCCTTCATTACACTCATTCTTGCCTCATTATAATTCATTATCCACACACCACAAATCAAAGCATTCCACTTCCCCGCTTAAATCTCTCCAGTGGCTCCTCAGAACATCTGAAAAGAAATCCATACTCTTTACTGGGGCCAAAATGCCCTCCCTGACCTGCTCCAGCCTACCTCTCTGACATCGTCATAACCCAACCCATCCTACATATTATGGGTTGAATTGTGTCCCTCCAAAATATTTGTAGGAATTCTAACCCTTATAACTGTGGCTGTAATCCCATTTGGGAATAGGAGTTTTCTTTGTTATCAGTGTAGGGTGTGTCCTACATCTAATCTCTACCGAATTATATGAAGTAGACCCTTGTACAAGGGAGCAAACAGGGAAGACAGACTCTATCTGATGAGGACCAAAGCAGATTAATCTACAAGCCTAAGAACTCCAAGGATTGCCAACTATTAGAAGCTAAAATAAACAAAAGCAGAATCCTATCCAAGAGCCACATGCTGAATCTGGCCTTGAAGCCTCCTGCAATGTGATAAAGTAAATTTCTGTTCCAAAGCCTCACTTGTGGTATTTCTGTTATAGCAGTACTAAGACACCACAAGATGTTGCAGCCATACCCAAGAATGTACTAAATTCTCTCAAGCATTTACCACGGGTGAAGTATTCTTCTTGGCCTACATGATAGAATGGCTGGACTTCATTTCATGTACTTCGGTCATGTTGTCAAAAGGGACAAGTCCCCGGAGAAGAATATCATGCTTGGTAAAGGAAAAGGTCAGCAAAAAAGAGGAAGACCCTCAAGGAGATGGATTGATACAGTGACAATGGGCTCAAGCATAGCAAGGACTGGAGGATGCTGCAGGATGAGAAAGTGTTTCGTTCTGTTGTGCACAGGGTCACTGTGAGTCAGAGCCAACTCAACAGCATGTAACAACAACAACAAATATTCTTCTAAGTGTTTCATATGTATTTAATCATTTTATAAAGGTTGGCAATTTGAACCCACCAGCAGCTCTGAGGGAGAAAAAGATTACAGCCTTGGAAACCCTATGGGACAGTTCCACTCTATTCTACTTGGGTTGCTATGAGTTGGAATAGGCTAGATAGCAATTGATGTTACTGTTATGTGCTGTCGAGTCATCTCCGACTCATAGTGACCTTATGTGCAACAGAACAAAACACTGCCCAGTCCTGTGCCAGTCTCACGATCCCTACTATCCCTGAGCCCATCAGTGCAGTCACCATATCAACCCATCTTGTTGAGAGTCTTCCCCTTTTTCGTTGACCCTCAACTTTACCAAGCAAGATATCTTTCTCCAGGGAATGTTCCTTCTGACAACACGATCAAACTAGGTGAGACAAATCTGGCCATTCTTGCTTCCAAGGAGCATTCCAACTGCATTTCTTCCAGAACAGATTTGTTAGTTCTTTTAGCACACCATGGTACTCTTAGCATTCTTCTCCAACACCACAACTCAAAAGCATCAGCTCTTCTCCAGTCTTATTTATTGTCCAGCTCTCACAAGCCTAAGAGGCGATTGGAAATAGCATGGCTTTGGTTAGGTACAAGTTAGTCTTCAAAGAGACATTTTTGTTCTTCATCACTTGAAAGAGGTCTTTTGCAGCAGATTTGACCAATGAAATACATCGTTTGATGTGTTCCCTGCTGCTTCCTTTAGCATTGACTGTAGAACCAAGTAATATGAAGTCCTTGACGTCAATCTTTTCTCCATACATTGTGAAGCTGTTTATTGGACCACTTGTGAGAATTTTTGTTTTCTTAATATTGAGGTGTAATCCATACTACAGATCGTATTCTTCAATCTTCATCAGTAAGTGCTTCAAGGCATCCTCACTGTCAGCAAGCGAAGTTGTGTCATCTGCATGTTGCGGGTTGTTTTTGAGTCTACCTCCAATCCTGATGCCACATTCTTCTTCATATAATCCAGCTTCTCAGATTATTTGCTAAGTATACAGATTGAATAAGTATGGTGAAAGGATACAACCCTGATTCACTCCCTTC
>NW_006922391.1:812014-815979 GCF_000298275.1 Orycteropus afer afer | reverse complement strand
AATAGTAGTATATATTCCATAGGGTCATAATGAAGATTAAATAGGAAGTTACTTTTAAAGTGCTTAGAATAGCACCTGCCATAATTAGTATCCATTTTTGTTGTTTATACTTTTCTTTAGGGTCTCTGGTGGTATAGTGCCTAAGGCATTTGACTGCTAAGCAGAGGTTGGCAGTTCAAATCCACCAGCCACTCCATGGAAGAATGACTGGGCAATCTACATCCATAAAGATTTATAGCCTCAGAAATCCGTAGGGGGTTGCTATGAGTCAGAACTCACTCTATGGCAGTGTGTTTGGTTTGAGTTTGGTAGGGTCTACATTCAGAACATAAAAACTAACATGGACCTTCACATGATGAAGCCCAGGGTAACACCACAATTTTCAAATGCAAATTGGTTGAATGCTCCTGGTTAAAGATCAAAGCCATGAGGTTGTCTTCCTTTGTACTTAAGGTGAGTGGTCTCCAAGGAAAGAAGGGAGTAGAATTATCTAAAGCAAATTGCTGTTTATCAAGACACAGAAACTTCCAACCTTGGGATAGTTCTCATAAGTTTAGTGTCACTCCCAGTCTTGCCACTGATGTTATTCCCTTCTCACCTTCTATTCACAAGGTCATGTGGTCTAGGGCAGAGCTATATGAGGAATAAAGTTTGGAAGATCTAAGTTCTTCTATGTTCTGCTATCAACTCATTATCAGACACTAAGTCCAATTTTAAACCTCTCAGAACTTCAATTCTCCACCCCGAAATACTGAAAAATATCTATATTCATCATCTTACTGATTCACTATCAGCTATATTAGACCAAATGGTCAACATTTACCCAAAAGCAATAAAGAGATGGCAAGGAAGGGAAGGGAAAGGAAGCTAGATCAATGGGAACAGAACAAACAGAATGGAAATAATGAGAATGCTGACACATTGCAAAAATCGTAACCAATGTCATGGAATGATCTGTATAAAAATTGTTAAATGGAAACCCAATATGCTGTGTAAACTTTCACCTAAAACACAATAAAATATTTTTAAAAGAAAAAGAATTCATGTGACTGCCAGTACCAGTTGCCATAGTATCAATTTTGACTCATGGCAACCCATGTGTGTCAGAGTACAACTATCCTCCATAGGGTTGTCAAAGGTTGATCTTTCAGAAGTAGATCTCTAGACCTGTATTCTAAGATGCTTCTGTTTCAAACCTCCAACCCCACAGTTAGCAGCTGAAAATGTATCCATTTACAACACCCAGCGATTTCTCTCTGGGACTAGCCTCCCACTTTCTCTCTGGCCCTTGCCACCTGGCCTGGCTAGCCTCTTGTCTTCTTCCTCACCCTCCACCACCTCCCTAGGCTCTGTCTACATCTCCATCTCCTCACCTTGGCCTCTGACCCTGCTCATCCATTGTGTCCTGCATTTGTCATAAGTCCTGGTAACAACTTTGCCATGTCCTGATTCTGATTCTCCCTTGAGATTCCAGCTTGCCCTCTGATTTGAACTTTAGTGCCCTGGCTCTTTCCTTGCCTGGATTCTTCTCCTCTGCCCAACCTCCCACAGTATGGCAATTCCTCTCTCGTTACACATTTCATAAATACAGATATAAGATCTAAAGGAGAGAGTGTTATTTTTAACAAGTCCCTTTGAACCACCAGAGTCTAGTTTTCAATTTACAAAAAGGAAAATAAAACAATTGAAAGTAAGGGGTTAAGTGTCTGTAGTGCCACATTCCTCCTTCCATAACTGCTAAGACTTTTTCTTCCAGGGCTGACACTTGTCACATAAAGGGAATCCACTCCTCAAGGTACCTAACACTTAAAATTACAGTAAAAACTCTTTACTTTGATATAAATTCTGAGTCAGCAAGTAAGACTTGCAAAAAAGCATGTGACTGGGTACATGGCACATAATGGGGCCCTAGAATACTTTCTGAATGCACACTGGCTGTCCCAGAATGTGACTTGTCACTCAATATTTACTATATTCACCCATATTTACTATATGGCTCAGGATAAATGTATTAAAGTCCTGGGGCAGTGGCATCATTCGATCAGAGAGAGATATGGCCCATACCAAGTGCAGTGTGGCAAATTACCTGGTATGGCTTTTCTAGCCATAAATCTTTGTAAACTCCATGGCGGAACTTGCTGTGAGCAACTGAGGAGCTCCTGATTGTAAAAGTTATCCACCTGGGGTATTTCTGTTGGGTACGACATAAAGCAATGTTCTGGGAGGTTCACTGTCTCTCAGGTGCTTAGTATTCTGATGTTATGATTGGTTAGTTTGGCCACTCTGCCGTGCTCAAAAGGAGGCCTGCTAGAGGCAGAACTTTCTCTGACTACTGGGTGAGAAGGACTTACTGCTGAGAAGTAATGCACTCCTGAGAGACACGCGCTGCTGGGAAAGAGACGCACGAGACACGAATTGCTGAGAGATAGACTGATGGACACGCACTGCTGGGAGAGAGACTCTTGGCTGAGAGACTGTGTGCTGGGAGAGAGACTGACAGTTTTTCCTGAACTTGAATTGTAGCCTGGTGTTTCCCTATAAACCTTTGAAATCTGTGAATTCTGTGTGGCCACTGCAATGAATTATCGATCCCACCAGTGAGTGCTTCAAGAGGAACAGTTGGTGTCAGGGTTGGTGAAAGGGCTGGAGGGAGGCAGCATGTCTGGCCTCGCAGGAATAGTCCTTGGGCTACTACTGATGGCGATTCTGTCTTCCTCTTGTGGGGTTAGAGTAGATCAGGAGATGTGGCCTCCCTGCCGTTTTAGCACCAAGTGACACTGTCACTTGGAGGTGAGACCAAAATGACTGTAAGATTTTTGTACTGTGTTTCAGCAGACATTTATTATTTTTTATTAAAATATTCCTGTAGTTAGTTATAACAAAAACATTTTTTCTAAGCTCAGCTAACTTGTATCAATATACCTACAAGGCTAAAATGCTATGCTAATTTACTTTTTTAATCTTCTAACATTCTAGTAGCTGTAACTGGGCTAATATTCACTTTTGCACCATCAGTGACCCAGAGGTTTCCTTCAAGTCTCTGCTCACATGACTCTTTACAAGAAAGATTCTTTCCTGATAATTCTATATTGATAGCATCCCTCCTTCCCCCCATCCCTTTCTACCCTATCACTCTGTTTCATTTTTCTACATAGTGGGATTATGTATTTATTCATAATTTGTTTATTGCTACTAGATGTTAAGTGCCTGGAGAGTAGAGATTCGTCTGGTGTGTTCCCATCTGCCCCTCCAGCACCCAGAACCATACCAGGCATGTAGGAGGATCACAACACATAGCCATTGAATAAACACACAATTTAAACAAGTTATAAAGAATATTAATTTGAGAATATGTTCACATTCTAACCAATAAAAAACCAAACTCACTGCTGTTGAATGGATTTGACTCATAGCGACCCTTCTTGGGTTTCCAAGGCAGTATCACTGCAGAAGTAGGTTGCCTAACCTTCCTTCCGAGGAGTGGCTGGTTGTCCAAGTACTCTTGACAATATTTCAAAAGTATTCATTTGCTTCTAAATTAATGCAACTAGTGGCAAACTGTTCCTCTCCTTTCATAAAGCCAAGTCTTCTAAAATGATCTTTCAGGCAATGCTTTGTAACCCTAGTCATAATTATTCAACCTCTTGAAGATAATCCAATCTTACACATTTATAATAATTAAAATTCAGTTTTATTTGTTCAGACTGACTTTCCACTCATTACAGTATTCCAAACCAATGTGTTTGGTCACAGAGTTTATTGTCATATGATGTGCTTTTGAGTCATTTGAGAACATATTTCAGAAGATTTCCAGGGTTAAATCCTGGCTCTGTGACTTGAGGCAAGTTACCTACCTTCTCTGGGTCCCCATTTCATTATCTGTAAAATGGGAAAAATAATTATTCTGGTTTCGCTCCACTTGTCTTTATTGTTCTCTGTTCTGTGCCACAGAAGGCTGACCTCCA
>NW_006922391.1:801196-811214 GCF_000298275.1 Orycteropus afer afer | reverse complement strand
AGAGAGAGAGAGAGATTTATAGCTGTGGAAACCCTATAGAGCAGTTCTACTCTGTCCTACAGTATTGCTATGAGTCGGAATTGACTCCACAGCAATGGGTTTAATTTATTATTTTTTTTAATCTACTTCCAAAAAATCAGCATTGACAACCCTGTCAATGCTGTGACACACACAGAGTCACCATGAGTCTGTGTCAACCCAATGACAACTGGCTTCTTTGGCCTTCCTTCCCATTTGGCCACAGCTTCTAGCAAGCAGTCTCTTTGCCATCACTAAAAATGTCACCTGGTTCTGGTGATTTCATCCTCCCCTTGCTTCTTCAGGCCTAGGGTGCTAGCAGTTTCTAGTTTCCTGATCCTGCTAAAAACCCAGGTGGACTCCTATTCCTTAGTATTTTCTTAGTCCTATCCACACCTCTGAAAACAGTGCCTTCATTACCATCTCTGCAGTTAATTGGTGAGTTGTGCTCTCTGCATTCTGCTAAATTCTGACCACAGCACTATACACAGGACTGCTGGAGGCTAGAGGAACAAATACATGTACTGCAACTAGAACATTACTTCACACATTGTAAGATCTCAATTTGGGTTTATTTTTATTATCTATATAAGTCAATGAAGAAAAATCGTACAAGAGGCCATGTGTTCATTAGCATATGTGAAAATGCATTGTGCAGACCCACATCTGTCTCGTGAAAAAGTCTATATTTGGGCTCAGGAAAAACTAGCATTGCATGCAGTCTTTTGTGCATGATTTTAAGCAAGTTAAGAAATCTCCCCAAGACTTATGTGGTTGCTGTAAGAATGATGGAATATGACAGGGATGGGACAATGCCCAATAAATAGGAATCTATCCATGTTAATAGGTTGGTGGTTTAGGGCCGGCTTCATGGGTGTGTGACTCATGCTTAGAGAGAGGCCTGCAGTTGGTTTAATAATCTGCTGTCTCCATCTTGAAATTCTTAACAAGGTTTGAACAAGGGATTCTACGTTTTCATTTTGCACTGGACCTTGCAAATTATGTAACCAGTCTAGGGCTCAATGGGGGAGTTCACTTTCTTTTTCAAGCCATGTTGCTTTGTAATTGCCAATTTCTTTCTGTATTCATCATCTATCTTTCATAAAAGAGAAAACAAGAGTCTTAAAAGATGGCATCTGGTGCTAGACTATTTCCATCAATTAACAAATATCTGCCAACGAGCTGGTATGTGCTGGGCACAGTGCCAACAAGTCTTCAAACCTAAATCTTTGTAATTCCAAGCTAAGCTGAGGAGCATGTGACAGGATTGGAAATGGCCCTGTTGTGAACCTTTCAGTCATATCTGTGGTATCTGCATCTTGGGGGGGGGGGGAATAATTTCTTATTTCATCACAGAACTGTGACTTGGATTTGGAAAGTGGGGCTGCAGTGTGGTAAATTACCTGGTACGGCTTTTCTAGCCATAAGTCTTCGTAAACTCCGTGGTGGAATTTGCTGTGAGCAACTGAGGAGCTCCTGATTGTAAATGTTATCCACCTGGGGTATTTCTGTTGGGCGTGTCACTGGAGCAACATTCTGAGAAGTTTGCTCTCTCTCAGGTGTTGAGAATTCTGATGTTATTTATGATTGGTTGGTTTGGGCACTCTGCCAGGCTCAAAAGGAGGCCTCCCAGAGGCAGAGGTCTCTCTGACTGCTGGCTGAGGAAGATGTGCTGCTGAAAGAGACATGTGCTGCTGGGAAAGAGACTCAAGAGATACGCATTGCTGAGTGAGACACCGAGGGACACTCACTGTCAGGAGAGAGACTGTTTGGAGAGAGACTGTTGGCTGGAAGAGAGACTGAGCATTTTTCCTGAACTTGAATTGTAGCCTGGTGCTTCCCTAATAAACCCCGTAATCTGTGAGTTCTGTGTGGCCACTGTAGTGAATTATTGAACCCAGGAGAGAGGTGGTGGGTGCTTTGAGAGGAGCGGTTGGTGAAAGGGCTGGAAGGAGGCAGCATGTCTGGCCTTGCAGTAATAAGCCTTGGGTTACTGATAGTGATTCTGTCTTCTTGTGGGGTTAGAGGAGGTCAGAACATGTGGCCTTCTTGGTCTTTTAGCAGAGGCATATAAACTCAATTAGATGAATGGGCAGCTAAAATCCCCCAATTAAAGGATTTTAAAACTCAGCAACACCATAATTTGGTTTGATTTGGGAGATGAGGTTTAAGTTTTCCAGATCCCAAGCCTACATAATTGAAAATACAAAGAATCACCCAGAAGTTAAGCCTACTCCGTGTAATAGTAGATATTCAGTAGACATGCTATGAACTTGATGGAGGGGAAGGAGCGAAAACAGAACACAGATGTGGCCATTTAAGACAAGGGCGACTCTGCCATGGATCGGGCAATGCAGGACTGCTTCCAATACATCCAGACGGAGCTTAGTAATAATATGTACAACACTTGGAGATGTTTCTTGCTCATTCCATGAATAAAGGTACATCCTGAGCTAAAGATGCTGTCCAGAGAATGGACAACATAGGCATCAGCCAGCACTGACTTCTGAACTGAGAGAAGAAACACTAAGAATGGAACTTAAGTTTCACCGGATTCTAAAGGAGTTAAATGAAATAGAAACTAGAGGCAAAGCTTCCATGGTTAAATTAAAAAAGAAAAAAGAGAGAGTGAGAGAGACTTGACTTTATTAAAAAATGAACCATTATTAAGAATATTTCTCTCTCATACAGTAGCAGACAGACAACATATATATATAAACAGCACACATAGAAACAGCACCCTTAAAACACTGGTTAGGGCCATTTCTAGGATCTAGTGAAATGAGAGAATTGGGGAAAATATGGGGTGGGGCAGATATGAGATATGAGGAGCTGAGAGAGAAGGTAGCTCAGTATTTGTATAAGAAGTTCTAAAAATGAAGAGTCTAGTAATATTCATACATAAAGGGTACCTTGGAGGAAAGGCCTGGTGATCTCTTCTGGAAAAACAGTCCCTGAAAATCCTGTGTAGAATCAGCTCCAAGGCAAGTGGTTTGGGTTTTTTGTTTGTTTTTTGATTCATATGCATAATTTATCACTTCTCCATGTTGTCTTCCCGTTAGGCTGTGAGCTACTCAAGCAACCTTGTTACCAGGGCTGAAAACCAGTTTGAATCAGTGCAGTCATGGCTGACGCAGGGAAATCAGAACAGAATTGAATTTGTAAACTATGGTATACAGGAATGATAAAGGGGGTGGAAAAAATGATGGCCAAAGCCCTGCAGTAGGAGACTTGGAAGAGGCATGTTGTTGTTGTTGTTATGTGCCGTAGAGTTGGACTCGACTCATAGCGACCCCTCCTTGGGTTTCCGAGGCAGTATCACTACGGAAGTAGATTGCCCCATCTTCCTTCCAAGGAGTTGCTGGTGGATTTGAACTGCCAGCCTACTGGTTAGCAGTCAAGTGCCTTTAGCCACTATGCTACCAGAGCTCCCGGAAGAGGAATAGTGGGCCCTTTAGGAGCCTGATGTGGGAAACTGGATTATCGCCAGGACTGTAGAGAGTGACACACATTCAAAGTGATGCAGTCAGCCGCCCCCTTTGAGCCAGACACCATTATTGCAACTCTGTCAATCAAGAGATTTGTTTGCTATATAATGCAGGCTTGCCTCTGTTTTCTAAGGGAGAGATTATGTTTCTAGCAGCTCATCAACATGTAATTTTCCCCCTTCAAATTATCATTCCAGTACACCTACATTTTACAAATTTGGTCCATTTCAGTTTCACTTTCTCAGCCATGACTGAACCAGGAGGTAGAATAAGCTCAAAGCCCTGCTTGTTACAGACTTGGTCTTGGTAAGGATTTAGACTGGGAAGAAGAACAAATGAAATGCAATAATCTTTTCAACTTTCCAAGAACAGGGCTAAAACCTATGTAGTATTTTCCCCTGAGGAGCTCTGGTAGCATAGTGCCTAAGGCACTTGACTGCTAACAGAAGGCTGGCAGTTCAAACCCACCAACCACTTCTCGGAAGGAAGGTTGGGCAATCTACTTCCGTAGTGATACTGCCCCGGCAACCCAAGGAGGGGTCGCTATGGGTCGGGGCAGACTTGACAGCACATAACAACAACAACATTTTCCCCTTCAGATTGCCTTTGATGTCTGATACAAGTGAATAAAAATGTTCAAGGAGAGGAGATAGACACACCATGTAACATCTTCTGGGCTTCAAACATTCCAGGACACTGTCTCTAAATGGCAACCTGGGAATATGCCTATGTAAGTGCATGTTATTAGTTAGCTTCATACTAATTGAGAAAAACACTACAAGATAAAAGGACCCAAGCCCAGCTATAAATCATGAAGCTTTATTTACCCTTGGGAAACTCCAGAGATAGATAAAGGTGGGGAGGTCTCTTAGACCAAAGGTCAATGATGAGTCAAAGAGTCAGCCTTATCTATGTGGCTTTCATTATGTGATGTTTTTTGCCAGTATTATCAGATTTTGGTTGTGGGCTTATGTAATATATAATGGAAGATGGGTGTGACTAATTTATATGTTAATGAGCCATCATATAATAGAGAGTGCAATAAATACTTGCTCAATGAATGTTGCTAAGTGAAGAGGGATATAAGGATCCACATGCTTATTATTGAAAACACCCAGTTGTCACCATAGGTTAATACTTGTCATAAACACCGGAGTACCCCACTCTGGGTCAGAAGCCAGAGATTCTGGCTTGCCTGGGGGAAGCTGTGTTCTTTTCCCCCTTGTGATCCTAGTGTTCTTTATTATTTTATCCTCATAACTTCTCCTCCTCTCTCTTCTTCTCCACAACAGAAGTTGTGTCAGAGAGTCAGGTTAAAGTGTGTTTACCTGTAAGGCAAGAAAGAAGAAGGGCCTGTCACCATTTCCTCATTTCTTTCTCATATTCTCTATCTTGTCCACTCTCATTCCTACCATCTCCATCTTTTTTGACATTTCAGAATCCATCTCCTCCTTTTATCCTCTCATTTTCTATCCCTATCTCTTTTCTATCCAATATGGTTTTATCATATTTAGGGTAGGTGATATTGGTCAAGGTGGATAATAAAAATCGTATGAATATGCACAATTCATGTCTTCTAACACATTTGACAATATTTAAATTAATTTTAATACTTAAATATAATTTTTTTACCCCCATCCTTCTCTGACATCCTAGGTTTCCTGTTTTCTTATATTATTTCCAAACACTGGTACTAGAATTTACATCATGAAGGTATCTCCCTGAAACCAAGTTATTTTTCTCCATTACCAAAAGATTTCAATAAATAAGTAAAAGGGAAAAAAATAAAACTTAAAAAAAAAATCCCAGTAGATAACAGAAGGAGCTCTGGTAGCATAGTGCCTAAGGCATTTGACTGCTAACCAGAATGACGGCAGTTCGAACCCACCAACCACTCCTCTGAAGGAAGGTTGGGCAATCTACTTCCATAGTGGTACCACCTCAGAAACCCAAGGAGGGGTCACTATGACTCAGGTACAACTCAATGGCAGTGCGTTTAGGTAACAGAATGAATAAGTACTATTGTTGTTGTTGTTGTTTGCCGTCGAGTCGGCCCCGACTCATAGCGACCCCTAGTACTAGAGAAGTTCAAAAGAAGAAGTTTTTTGTGGGCTGAGGAGCTTATGGAAGACTTTACATAGAAGGAGAATTAGATTTGACCCTTGAAGATGAGAAGGACTGGAGTAGACCAAGAAGAAGAAGGCAAATATTTCAGGTAGAGGAAATGATATGAAACAAAGAAAGAGCCTGAAATGTGCCCTGTGTGTGAGGAAGACAGAAAATAGATGGGTATGAAGGAAGTGTCATATAGGACAGCAAAGGGAAATGAAGACTGTATGTGGTGGCATAGTCGGGATGATACTGAAAGGCAAGGTAAGATTTTTATTTTTGCCTTGGTCAAGAGAATTATAAATACAAGTAATAGAAAATCACTGGAACTAGTGTAAGCCAAAGGGAGTGAGGTCACTTAAAAACAATGGCATCTGACTGGATTGTGCCTGGATACATTATTGATCATTTGACCAAAGATTCTGTAGGAGAATCCCGATCAAAAGGAGGAAACACATGGTACAGAATTACAGATTCTCAAATGGAATCACACTTCTGAAGCCATTGAAGCTGGCTGAGCCCCCAAAATGATTGCCTTGAAATAATTTTTAAATCTTAAAGAAAACTGTCCCCTGAAATCTTCTGTTGTTGTGTTGTTATGTGCCCTTGAGTCGGACCTGACTCACAGGGACCCCCTCCTTGGGTTTCCAAGGCAGTGTCACTATGGAAGTAGATTGCCCAACCTTCCTTCTGAGGAGTGGCTGGTGGGTTTGAACCACCAGCCTTCTGGTTAGTGGCCAAGTGCCTTAGGCACTATGCCACCAGAGTTCTCCTAAAGTCTTCTATGAACCAAAAGAATATTATCTTAATTAGCAAAATATATCTGCTTTAAGTACAGTGCACTTTTAAAGAATTATCTAAGTCAGATCAAATTAACATGGCAACTTGAAAGGCTGTATGGGAAGTTAAAATTCACTGTCCTGGAGTTGGATCTGACTCACAACGACCTCTCCTTGGGTTTCTGAGGTGGTATCACTACGAAAGTAGATTACCCAACCTTTCTTCTGAGGAGTGGCTGGTGGGTTTAAACGGCCAGCCTTCTGGTTAGCAGTCAAATGCTTTAGGCACTATGGCACCAGAGCTCCTATGGGAAGTTTAGGGGGCAGTGAATTTAAGATAATGGTGGTGGAAAAGGATAGCAAGGATGGTTGCACAACTTGAAGAATATAATCAATGTCACTGAATTGTACATGTAAAAATTGGTCAAATGTTATATCTTTGGAGGTGTATACTTTCATGAAAATAAAAAGATTTAAAATAACAAAGACAAAAGCATCTGGAGGAAGTCCAGGGCAAAATGAGGACCTGAGTCTCCCCTAGGCCTAGAATCAGGAATAAAAAGGACTCAGGAACTGGGCTTTTAGGTTTCTTAGTCTCAGTCCTTCCACCTTATGCCAGTCATGCCCTTTCTTCTCTCAGCTTCTCTCTGTTTATCTGCCTCATCTTTTCGGGTCTGCACAATAGATTTTTCTATACCCCATGAATATAAGACAACCTAGCACATGGCTCATCCATTTATATCTCCGCAATTCAAATGACCAGAAGAGCAACAAATATCTTTAACTTTAAATTCCAGATTTCCAGGAAAGAGAATCAGATGTCTATTCCTAGCAAAATAATAGGAGTGATGTTGTATTGAACAAACATGGCTTCTAGGGTTCACCACAAAGAAGAAACAGCTCTCAGAGAAGGGATGGGGGACTGCAGGCTGGAAAGATGTCCTAAGGGATCTCTTGCATAATTTTAGAGCCAATTGAATGTTTTGGATGGCAGAGGAGATCATGAAAATGACCTTAGCAAGCTTCACTAGGGAGAGAATGGGTTAAAAGGGAAGGTTCTGGAGGTTGGACAATTAAAAAAGAGCTATTTGAGTCCAAGAATTTAAGGCCTAAAATAATGTGCCTATGGTCAACCTGACTGCTATTTCCTAAAAAATATATTTGGTTCAACAAGTATAGCTTTGTATTCAGAGAAACATTTTTTATTTCATAGCTCAGCTATGAAATATATCATTGTTGTTTTTGTTATGTGCCGTCGAGTCAGACCTGACTCATAGCAACACCTCCTTGGGTTGCTGAGGCAGTATCACTATGGAAGTAGATTGCTCCATCTTCCTTCTGAAGAGTGGCTGGTGGGTTTGAACCGCCAGCCTTCTGGTTAGCAGTCAAGTGCCTTAGGCACTACACTACCAGAGCTCCTATGAAATATATTACATTTCATGTAATATATATACTTTATTATGTATTTGATTATATATGTATAACTTCAAAGCAAGATGCTGAGCAACCACTGGATAAAGAGAGAGCAACTACCAACTTACATATATACTACTTATAAGTTAGTGGTTTGTCTGTTTTTGACCAGCAGTTTCCCAACATCTTGCTTTAAAGTTAGAATTTGAGATAACCTAAATTAATGGGAAAAAATTCATAGAACAAAGTAGGTTCCATGCTATGTTACTTCTAACCACTAAAAAGAGCTTTATAAATTCTCATTACCTAAAGCTGGCCAAAATTTGTTTTTTCATCTATTGCTAGTTAATTTGATTGGTTAGCTGAAGTCAGAGTCATATATCCAAGCTCTCTGTCTCTTCGCCACAAACCATATCCTCATGAAGTGCCATCCTCAGGTCCAACAATGGAAGGGATGGGAGGACAGAAACCAAAACCCTATCCTGATATATGTATATACATATATATACAAAACCACCAGCAGTCCCTAACATATTCAGCTTACCCTGGTCACTAGATGACCTACTCCATGTGTGTATGACAATAGCCCTTGGGATGATCCTTTAAGATATTCTGTTTCCTAAAGTTAGATGTTCTAGCTACCCCCCTTTCTTAGTCTGGGTTCTCTTGTGGTACTTAAAGTTGTGTGTCAACTTGGTTGGGTCTGGCTGAGTAGCTGGGCAGCTAGTGGTAGTTATTCCCCATGATGAGACAGGAAATCAACTCCATGATGGGGTCTACCACAAGCAGCTGTATAAATGCTTTAGGCATATGGTCTGCTTCCCATATATAAGAAGCAGACTTGGGAATAGTCTCTAGTTTATGGCACACTTGAATCCTTCGTGTACCCAAGTCATTGTTAAACAGCCTGCCATACTCTGCCAATCTTGGGACTTTCAATGGACTTGAATTAATGGCCTGTTGTGTTGTTTGGTAACATTGGGACTGTGCCTTTTTACTTATCAACCTTGGGTTTGTCAGCCTCAGCAGTCAGCAGTTGACTGAGTGAAGAAAAACCTACACTTCAGTGGGCCAGGAGCTAGATGCAAAGTTGAAGCCCAAGGTTGAGGGGCTTTCACTCAGGCCTAGAGCCTGGCACTTTGAACTCAGACTTAAAACCTGCAAACTGTAAGACAATAAACTCAAGCCATCCCATTTGTGGTATATTCCTGTCAGAGCAGTAGTAGGTAACCAGAACATCTCTAGAGGAAAATCAATGGAATATATATATGCATATAGATAGATAGATAGATTTACTTCAAATGGCTCACTCAGTTAATAGGTAATGGCTCATGCCACTATGGGGACTGATAAGTTCCAAATTCATGGGTCAGACCACAGGCTGAAGACCTCTGCTGGCTCATGTGGTTGCAGGGGCTTATGAGCCCATAATTTGCAGGTTGTGTGGCAGTCTGGAGACCTCTACTGGCTCACATGTTCAGAAGGGCTGATGAACCTAAAATTTGCAGGTCCAATGGCATGCTGGAGGCCTCTGCTGGCTCACAGGGTTGCAGGGCCTGATGAACCCCAAATTTGCCAGTCGGTCAACTGGCTGAAGACTTCTGCAGGCTTATGTACCAGATCCAGACATCAGACAATTAGAGAGTGCAGGGTCGAGAGAGAGTGCTTTGCCAGAACATCCATTTATATATGGAAGGCCAGCCACACTGCCAAGGAAACTCCTCTTTCAACTGATAGACTGCTTGCATCAGATCACAAAATGGAAGGTGATTACATAATGCCTGTCAAATCATGGAGAATCATAGACTAGCTAGATGGTGGATAGATACCACTGTCAAACACTTGGAGATGGATCTGTGAAGGAGATCCTGGAGAGAGTGGGAGAACAATGTGGAACAAAGCACAAAATCATTTAAAAGAGAGAGAGAGAGAGACCAGGTTTGCTGGTCTGATAGTGCCTGGTGGAACCCCCGAGACTATGGCCCCTACTTGCCCTTCAGGTCTGGAGTTGAATCCACTCCTGTGGCTTCCAGCCAAACAAGATAGGCATATGAACTGAACATTTATATTGTTGCTGTTGTTGTTAAGTGCCATTGAGTTGTCTCCAACTCATAGAGACATTATGTACAATAGAATGAAACACTGCCCAGTCTTGTGCCAGCCTCACTATACCTGAGCCTATCACTGCAGCCACTGTGTCTATCCATCTCA